>NW_023270237.1:3644708-3725266 GCF_011800145.1 Mirounga leonina
TAAATAAATAAATAAATAAATAAATAAATAAATAAATAAATAAATAAATAAATAAGAAGGTTAAGCATTTAGGCTTATAGAAGAAAACCTAGAAAAATATCATAATGGCCTTAAAAAATACTAACCATAAAAGAAAAACTTGATAAACTGTATTATATTAACATTGCAGACTTCTTTCCAACAGAAGACACAATTAAAAGGACAAAACTTCAAGTAGATTGGGAGAAAGTATTTGCCATAAAATGTATGGGAGCAAAAGACTTAATCTTCAATAGATAAACAGCTACAAAGCAATAGGATATGAGACAGATAAACCAATAGGAAAAAATGGGCATACTTAACATATATTTCACAAAAGATATCTAAATGAAAAGATGTGTCCAAATTTGTTAGTCATTAAGAAAATGCAAACTGTTGGAAGCTGACCTCTCTCTAAAGGCTCTCTCAACATAGTCTCTCCATGTGGCTAGCTGGGCTCATTACATGGTGCTCATTACATGGATCCTACAATGAAATTTACAAGAGGGAGGGAGGGAAGCTGCCAGTCCTCTTTGAGTTAGGCTTAGAACTGGTATAGTGTCACTTTGACCACGTTGCATTGGTGAAAGTAGTCATAGAACCAGCTAGGATTCCAGAGGAGGGGAAATAAATCAACCTCTCAATTCAGGAAGTGACAGAATTTGCAGCCATCCATAATCCATCACATCTTCCCACCTCCCTCAAATTTATGCTTTTCCAAAACTAGCTCTATCATCAAAGTTCATTTCAAATCCTCTCTCTTTTATGAATTATTAACCCCCTAAACTGAAAATAGCTCTTCCATTTCCCCCTGTGAACTCTCATTTTATCTGTACCTTTCTCGGGGCACTTTTAACTCTCAACCTTGAATTATTTATATAAGTCTTATCTCCTCTACATTTCAAATAACATTATTTCTAGTTGCTGAAATACAAAATTCATATTGGAGAAAATTATCAGGATATACGTCAGAATTATATGTGCCTCCCCCACACTGCTTTACAAATTTGAGATGATTAGTAAACATTTACTAAGGACCATTGGAATAAAATCCAAACTTTCTAATAGGCCAATACTAGGGGCTTCTGAGAGTATTTGACTTCCTACTTTCTTCTTTATCCTTAATCATATTTTTTAGATACAAATAGGCAAAATAATACTAAATAATGTTTGTGTATAGTGTACCAGGCTAATATGGGGGGGTCATAATAAAGAAGCAAAAGAAAATAACACAATGGCTAACACTGAACTCTTAGCTATGTGCCAGGCACAGCTCTGAGAACTTCACCCTACCAGCCTTACAAAGCTTTTAAAGAAAAGGAAGAAATAACCAAAGAATGAAGAACAAAGGAAACAAAAGACTCAGTAGAAAATGTATCCTATAGAACCCTGAACAGTTCCAAGAGTTCTGAAATTCTGACATAAGTTGGCTTACTTGATGAGGGAAACCACTCTAAAAACATACTCAGGAAATGACTTTGGGGAAAAAAAGGCATCTTTCCTCTGAATTAGATTCTACATTTCCCATATTTATATGGAATACAGTCTATCTCATGAATTCTTATTTTTGAAAACAAAACTATCAATTTTCTGCCTTCCTAGAATTTCAAAGACTTCAAATTACCTTAGTGTAGTTTTTAATGTAATATTAAATCCTTTAATCATCCATACAGGAAAAGCACAGCCTAAGAATGACTTAGTTTTAAAAAATTGTGCTCTACCTAGAGGTAATAGTCCACTATTATAATTAGAGAAAATTAAACATATTTCTGATACTTTTGTTTAACAATCAGAAAGTATTATGTGCTCAGTGCCATGCTTTATGACTGTTGAAAAATTTTAAAAGAGTGTAATATGGTACCCAACATCAGAGAATATGCAGTCTATTTGACAATATAAAATTGAATAATTAGGGACTTAACAGAAAAGCTTTAGTTTAAAAAAATTAGGTAAAGGGGCAGGAAAAGGAGTAATCACTGTGGAATATAACACAAAAATAAAATTCTGTTGGAGTTGGGAATTTAGGTGGGCCTACAAAGTGCAGAATTTGAAAAGGTTAGCAAAGAACATTCCAGATTTGAGAAGGTAGAAATTAGTGACAATATGAGCAAAGCCGTGGAGGCAAGTATGTTACATTTTAACCAGATAACAGGGAAGAGACTACTCATCTTGAGCAGGGCTATGTATTGGAGAGTATTGGGAAATATAATTTAATGGGTAAGGCAGGCTAGATTATTATAAATGGATGCTAGTCAGTGTGTGTGGTTCCGACTTGGTACAATAAACACCTCGAAGGCATTTTCATACTTTGCTGTGAGAGCATTTAATGAACTAAAGGGAACTTGACTGAATTTTAACATAGGAAAATTCTTCCTGAAGTACAGTTGGAATAAAAGCTTTCTACTTGTTTGCTATAAATTCAGCTCCATTTATTTTCCATAAAGAGATTATTATTTTTGACATGAAGCAAAGGTCAGAGTTTGGGTGTGTATTTGTGTCCATGAACATGATGATGTGTGTAGGTCTTTTAATTTACAAAGTCAGGGTCAGGAGGCAGGTTAGGACTCTCAGTCCAAAGAGTAGTCAATTTACTGGAAATAATCAACTAAGTTTAAATTAAAATAGTTACAAATTATTTGTGAAAAGCAATCCAACTTGTTTAAAGAAAGGTATAAAAATAAGCATTTTTTCCATAAAAAGATTATTATTTAAACATGAAGCAAAGGTCAGAATTTGGGTGTGTGTGTGTGTGTGTATGTATGTTTTAATTTCCAAAGTGTGGGTCAGAAGACAGATTAGTATTACAGTCAAGTTGGTCATCTCAGTCCACAAAGTAGACAATTTACTGGAAAAATTTCAAAAAACTAACTTTAAAACAATATATTTACTAATTCATCATAAAAAACCACTGTAAGTTTATCTAATGAAAGTATTAATAAAGGTATTATTTGTTGAGATCTAACAGCTTCCCATTCTGTCAACAGAAATAAATTTGATGAATTAGATGGGATATATTTCTCACAAAAAAAAATGGTTAATTTCTACCCAATGCCTGTATCTTCTAGGTGCTTAGAAATTAATGTCCAGTTCATTATAAAAAGTCCAGCAAAACTACCAAATGAAAAATTTTCATCAATTACTTTTCATTTCATAAATATGCTTTGAAAACACTGTTAATTTTACAGAAAGTCGTTAGGTTAAATAAATTACCACTTGGATACACTTACTAATGGAGTAAAATAATTCCAATATATAATTTACTTCTAAATGCCTCAAAGTTTCAGAAAGTATTAATAAAGCCCTGACTTCCTGTGTCTTAAACCAAACATTAAGTCTGATCATTGCTTTCCTGGGTCTTACTAAAACAAATTATGAAAATTATAATGGGCTTCTTGGAAAGGTAATGACATGAGCATGTTTACAAAACTCTTTGATTTCCACCTGAAACTAAGAGACGTTGGGCCACTACTATAAATGCTACAGAACAGCTATTAGGTACGATACTATTTAGACCACCTGAGAGAGGATACAGAGAGCCAAGCTTAAGCTCTCCAGTTTATGACGTATTACAGAGTTGCAGGTGACATGGGATAGAAAATCTAAAGATTCCTACTTTTTTGTTATTGTTAGCTTCAGAAAGCCAAAAAATACTCAGCATAGGGTGTACTCTTCTACTGCAGATGAGCAAGATTGCCAAACAGATGGGAGGTGGTGTCTCCAAGCAACATGCTGTTATCCCTGACCTGTTCTTTTAATCAAAAGTGGTGCCATCTTGGGGCAAACATTAAGTGGTAGGGTATGAAAGCCTTCCTTCTACGTTTTTCTCTAGATTTTTTGACACTTCTAAACTGGAAGATGCTTCTATTAGGAGTTCTATTTTGTGGTTTGCTCCCTTAGCTTTCAATTACTGATTTGGGGTGATGTTAATGGGCACCAGATAGAGAGTCCTTCGATCAAAAATAAGTAAGCAGTTTTTTAAAAATGTGTCTATAATTAACAACAACAAAAATCAGAAAGAAGGAAAAGAAGGAGGAAGAAGAGGGAAGAAAGAAAAAAAGAAAGAAAGAGGAGAAGAGGAAGAGAGAGAGGAGAAAACGAATGAAAAATATACATAAGCCTATTAAAAATAGATGAAGGGCGCCTGGGTGGCTCAGTTGGTTAAGCGGCTGCCTTCGGCTCCGGTCATGATCCTGGAGTCCCGGGATCGAGTCCCGCATCAGGCTCCCCGCTCTCATGTGCTCTCTCTCTCTCATTCTCTCTCTTAAATAAATAAAATCTTTAAAAAAAAAATAGATGAAGAAAGGTGCACCTGGGTGGCTCAGTCGTTAAGCATCTGCCTTCGGCTCAAGTCATAATCCCAGAGTCCTGGGATCGATCCCTGCATTGTGCTCCCTGCTCAGGGGGAAGCCAGCGTCTCCCTCTCCCACTCCCCGTTTGTGTTCCCTCTCTCGCTGTCTCTCTCTGTCAAATAAATAAAATAAAAATCTTTAAAAAAAAAAAAAGATGAAGAAGACTAACTTTAGAGAAAAGATTTTAAACTATAAATGTTTCATACCCCCAAAGAAATTAAGGAAACATGTTTGTATGACAATATAAAGATATAAAACAGAGTAAAATGAAAAAAGAACTGATACTTTAAAAAGAGAGAAAATGACATCAAAGAACTTAAAATATTTTAAAATAATGAAGAGTAAAAATGACACTGGAAACACTGACCTATGACATAGAGAACCAGCTTCAGAAAATCACACAAGAAATATGTGCGAAAGGACAGAGACAAGGTTGCAAGAGATCCAGTGGAAACCCAATATATGGAGGCCTACTGCCTCTGAAGAAAGCAGCAAAATTAACAGAATAAAAAAATCAAAAACATAATTGAGGTAACATTTCTGAAGTGAAAGAAGACAGGGTATGAAGAAAAAAAGAGTCACTGTTCTAGAAGAAAAAGGTAAAGAATGACAAACTCTGAGACATATATGACAGGTGAAGTTATTGAACTTCATGGCTAAAGCAGTCAAGCAAAAAAATAAGTCACCTGGGGTGCCTGGGAGGCTCAGTCAGTTGAGTGTCCCATGCTTGGTTTCCGTTTGGTCTTGATATCAGTGTTGTGGGATTGAGCCCCGCATTGGGCTCCACACTCCGCAGGGAGTCTGCTTGGGATTCTCTCTCCTTCTCCCTCTCTCCTCTCACTCATGCTTGCTCTTGCTCACTTGCTCTCTCACTCAAAATAAATAAATCTTTAAAAAAAAAAATAAGTCACCAACAAAGGAAGAAGTAAAAATAAACAAAAACACAAAAACACAGATTTAAGAATTATCCTTAGCAGTTTTAGATGCAAGAATATTTTTTTTATTTTTATTTTTTTAAAGATTTTATTTATTTTTCAACAGAGAGAGAGAGACAGCGAGAGAGGGAACACAAGCAGGGGGAGTGGGAGAGGGAGAAGCAGGCTTCCTGCTGAGCAGGGAGCCCGATGTGGGACTCGATCCCAGGACCCTGGGATCATGACCTGAGCCGAAGGCAGACGCTTAACGACTGAGCCACCCAGGCGCCCCAAGAATATTTTTTTAAAGATTTATTTATTTATTTCTCAGAGAGAGAGAGAGAGAATACAAGCAAAGAGAGGAGCAGGCAGAGAGAGAAACCCTTTGAGCAAGGAGCCCAATGCGGGACTTGATCCCAGGACCCCAGAATCATGACCTGAGCTGAAGGCAGATGCTTAACTGACTGAGCCACCCAGGCGCCCCTAGATGCAAGAATATTGTGAAACAATGTCAGTGGAGTTTGGGGAAAAAAGAGATTTGACTCTAAAATTGCATAGTCAGTCAACTTAGTACTCAAATGTCCAGACAATATGAAATAATCTTGGATAAAAAAGTTCAAGAAAGCATATCTCCTAGGTATCCAGGTAACATTTTTGAAAAATCCATTAGTCAACACAATCCAGTCAATATAGAGAGATTCATCCAAATAAAAATTACAGAAATGGCAAAGTCACAGGATGAGAGATGGTTGGTGAGTACTGAAGTTGGCTGAGCATAAAATTAAGGCCAAATTCTTATCTAACGAAGCATAAAACAATGTAGTCATTATAATTTCTAAAAGAAAAACTACATAATGTTGAAGGGAAATGGTGATAAAAGACTTCGTGAACACCACAGTATCTATCAGGATTCTGGGCATGAAACAGACAGCATCCTCAAAAAAACTTTAAAAAATTTTTCACTTACATAGGGATGAGAACCCCCATGAGCACCTATGTATAAGCAACAGCAGGAAAGGCATTAATACTTCTGGTAGAATGTATTACTGTTCATCCATTTCTGCTTCTTCCTGGGGAGGCTTATACTTCTGTGCTCCATGGAAGTTAGTGCTACCCATTATCTGGGCTAGTAAAATGTGAGCCGGAATGTCATGAAACAGATGGGCAGAAGCTTTTTTTTTAAGATTTATTTATTTATTTGAGGTGGGGAGGGGCAGAGGGAGAGAATCTTTCAAGCAGACTCCCCATTGAGCAGGAGCCCAATGCAGGGCTTGATCCATGATCCATGAGATCATGACCTGAGCCAAAACCAGGAGTCGGATGCTTAACCAACTGACCCACCCTGGTGCCCCATGGGCAGAAATTTTAAAGCTAGTTTGTGCTTCTCCACCCGGCTCCCAAATTGGACATCAGATAGCAGCACGACAATGAACAATACATAGCATTTATAGTTGTAAGTCACTGAGATTTGGGGGTAATTTTTCACAGCAGTAAATCTAGCTTTGTCTCACTAGTATACCATCCCTAAGCCTGAGGGGAGAGGAAAGGGTAAGTTGTCACTAGAGTCTAAGAAATGTTGGAATCATGGAAAAGGAGCCATAAAACTGGAACAGAAGTAAAAAAGAGGGACAGTGTAGGCCAAAACCATACCAAAGAAATAGGAAATGAGGCAATAAATACATCGATTTCTCTTTCTCTTTCTCTCTGCCCTCTTACATTCTCCTTGTGGCTCCATTTGGCCAAATCCAACCAGAAGCAGAGGACTAAGGAATGATGCATTCTATAGAATTCAGTGTCACAAGTTGGGTTTCCTGTAATCAGATGCTAAGATGGAGTTTGGGTGCAAAATCTTTACCAGGCATCAACACATGTGAAGAGAAGGGGGATGAATGAAGCAGGATTGGATGGAGAAAGACATTAAACAACAATGCAGACAATGAGCTACAAAACCTCAGCCACCCCGTCGGAGAGCTCTGGAGTGAGAATTATTTTGTCAGAGTATCCCACGTAGGGCCAAAATAGCCAGCCATCTGTACCCATCATGCCAGCAATGGGAAGCCTGGTAGCAAAAGCTAGTTGCTATCACCTGGCTGAGTCATTTTGTCTGTTTGGTCATTTAGGTCTTCCATGGTGGATGGCCTAGGGTAGATATTAAGATGTGATACATATACACACACAAACTATATATTTCATCTATTGTCTACAGAGAAGCATTACTTTAATCAGTCATCAAAAAATTTTAAATGCAATATTTTAGTCCCCAAAGAAAGCCTCCACAAATTCCTGTATTAGAAATAATACGTAATACACTGGCAATAATTCATTAAAATTAGGAATGAAAAACAAATGTATAAAGAAACAACACAGCAATAGATGCTTGCAAGTGTTAAAATTCTCTGAAATGACTACAGCCAAAGACTAAATCCAAATTAAAATTGCTAGAAAAATAAAAATTTAAACACCAATTGCCAAATCCACAGGATACAACCAAAGCTCTACAGAAGAGCTTAAAATTGTTTTTCTATGAAACAAAAAAGAATTAATAAAGCATTCTATTCAAGAATTTAGGGAATAAACATCAGTAATAGCAAAGAAATCAGAAGAGAGGTTAACAACTTAATATTTTTAAAGTATGCATTTCCCAAACTTAAAGCTAAAGTACAAATACTACAAGCATTCCCATTAAAAATAGTGCCAAGAGTTCCTGCTATTATTTAACATTTTTAATGACTTATAGCCTGTGTAATAAGAGAATTAAAAAAGTACATTCATCTCCTTGGCCTGCCATAACAATATACCACTGACTGGATGGCTTAAACAATAGAAATTTATTTTCTCCTGGTTCTGGAAGCTAGACGTCTGAAGTCAGTGCCACCATGGTCAGTTTTGATGAGAGCTCTCTTCCTGGCTTGGAGATGGCCACCTTCCTTCTGAAAAAGATCAACAGATCATTGTAGCACAATAAAGAATTTAGAAAGAGCTGTGAACATATATGGGATCTTAATATATGATAGAGATGGCATTCAAATCAAAGACTGAAATATGAAAAAATAGGAAAATGTCCATTACCAGCTCGCTCCTAACATCAAAGAAAATACCAGATAAATAAATTATATAGTTAAGAAATTAAATCATAGTGGAACTGGATGAAAATATGAGTGGATTCATTTCTGATTTCTTCATAATTCTGGATGGGGAGGGCCTTTGTGAGCATGGAGGAAAAAGATTGGTAATTGTAAAAAAAATCATAATTACATTTTTAATAGAAAGAGACAACAAAAACAAGTTTGAAAATTTTTTTAAAAGAGAAATATTATTTGTAACACATGTTAAACAAAGAATTAATATCCCTAGCATCTTATAAATAAACAAGAGAAAGAAAACACCCCAACAGTAATATAAACAAACAATGTGAACATTTCATAAAAGAAGAAACAAATGGGTCAACTAGATATATGAAAAAGATATTCAGGCTCACTAACAATCACAGAAATATAAACAAGATAATGTGATACCACTTCCTTTATTAGACTAGCAATCCTGAGTGTTAGCTGGTGTGTGAAAAACTCTCCTGCACTGTTTGTGGAAATTTAAATTGGTACTCTGCTAGAGTACAATTTGTTAAAATATATCAAAATTTTAAAAAGTCATATCCTTTGACCTGGCAATTCCAATTTCAGGGCTTTAGTCCAAGAAGATAATTTAACATGTGCAGAGATCCATCTATGAGGACTTTTATCCTAGTGTTGCTTTTTACAATCATGAAAATTTGGAAAATAATGTTCCTCAACAAGAAATTAATTAAGCACATATGGATACATCTATCCAATGTAAGACTGCATAATACCCATTAAAAATAATGAGCTCATGAATTTTCACACAAGATTGACAAGGAAAGATTACAAAATACCAATATCATATCACCCAAATTCTTAAAATAAATATATACATGTGCAATATTAAATGTAGCAATATAAAAGATATGGATTTATTTTTATGTCATATTTGATTACATAGAATAATATATGGGAAATGTTTGCATGTTAAAGATTTATGGAATTTGAATGATTTTTAGTTATTTTTCTTTTATATTTTACTATTTTGTATTGCTTGACTTATTTCAAAATGATTCTGTTCATTTTTATGATTAAAAAGCAATAAAATCATTTTCATTGGTGGGGAAAATACTATGATAGGGGATATGTTACTCATTCTGATAGTTAGAAAATACTATTAGTGGAATTACATATGATCGCCCAGAATTGGATAACTTCCTTTGAACTCCTACATCACTTCATTTATGACACTTGTATAAATTATAATAATGAAAGACAAAATATGATTTTTTTAACTATCATCTTCCATCAGATTATAAATTCTTGAAGTTAGGACTATTTCTTATTTAATTGAGTCTCCTACAGATTTTAACATAGGATGTACTCAGTAAACATTTATAGAGTTGAACCAATTAAACTTAGGCAACCATTAAAAAAAAATCATGATCTTTATACCTATTATACTAATAAAACTGGAATTTTCAAATCATTCTAGTGTCAAAAACCAAACTCTGCATACTGAATAAAGCAAAGCGGAAACATGAATTTATCACAAAGCTTTTGACCTGCAAGCCGAGAAATTCAGGGTTACAGGAACAAAGAGTTACAAGCTGCTCAAAGACTAAGAGATTTTTGTGGGATAAGTGTGAAAGTCACTGGGCTTTTTCGGCTGATGGGTTGCCTGGTTGTCTTCTTTCTGATTTGAATCAGGGTAGCTGAGTCAAAGGAACAAGGAAGTGCAGGGATGGCATGAATGAACAGATCTGGCATTTGGGTATTGGCTAGTGTCCTCTGCTGGTTCAGAAAGCTGTAAATTCCTGGAAGGTTAGGTTAAGTTTCCTTTATGTACCTATGTACCTGCATTGTACCATTTTGTCCTTGACATAAGTGACTTCATTTTAGTTTGTTTCTACACTAGTTACAAACAGAAAGACTTAAGAATGGGCCATTGCATAAATCTCAAGAATAATTTTTACAATAGTAAGATTTTTACTGGTGTTCTCAGAATATTGAAGAAAGATTTAAACTGTTTCAAGTTTATTAAAATGCATCTAAAAGAGCTCTAGAGTTCAAAGAATGTACAACCAAGTCCCTTACACACAGCATTTCTCTCCAGTAAAAAAATAACTAGAAATGTCTGTTTTCATCTATAACTCTGCAAATAGCACAAGCTCAGTTTTAAAAAATGATTTTTGAATGTATCTAGTATAAAAGAAAAGCAGAAATGTTTTTCTGATAATTGTCTATCATTCTGTTCCTTTTCTGTATTTTCTGTAATGTGCATCTATAATGATCAAGAACATTTTCTAATTTTGTAAATGATCAGCATGACTCAATAAAAAAATAAACTGAAATAATTTTGAACACCTAACTGGTAATATTTTTAAATATTCCTTGAGCTGGAACAATTAGATGTTTGAATTACTTACTCTGAATGCTAATGTATGAATACTTTTCTCCTGTTCCACATTCATCTCTCTATATATAAACTATTTAAATCACAGTATAATTATGGAATATGTTAGTAGAGGGAAGGCACAGTGTTTTATCAATGCCTGTAAGCATCATTTACATTAACATCTGTTACAGAATTGGTTTTAAATTTATTTCTAGAGCCTTAAAAATCTGTGGGTCACACACATTCAGTGTTTTTAAACTATAATGTCATAGGACTAAAACCATTTTTTCAACCTTCCTTTGTTTTAACATGCTTTTGAAGGCACCTGAGGATATGGGTATTATATCTTTCTATCTAATTTCTTTAAATCCTTTTATCTCTGTAAGTCTTCTTATGTGTTGTTAAGTTTTCTATTTTTGTTGTTTGTTTTTCTTTTAAATATACAAAGTTAGTTCTTACTCATGTTTATATTAGGGCCTTTAACACTTGGCATACCAATTTTCAGATGTTGGCAATAAAAGTATCTTTCCTGAAATATGGAAGTATGAGACAGATCTGCCACTACTGCAGTTGGCCTACCAGCATTTGCAAAATAGCACCAAATGTCACCAGGTGATTGTGGCTCTCTGGGCAAAAACATATCATGGGGACCTAGCCTCATAAGTAAATTCATTAGATCTCCCCTTATCAGGGGTGCCTGGGTGGCTCAGTTGGTTAAGATCTCCCCTTATCAATTCAAAAGAAAGAATAATCCATAATATTTCTATGCATTTTATATCTTCCTTCAAAGATGAAAAATATATTGAACCCTTGAGATTATAAGGGAAAGAGAATATAACAATGTTAGTTCCTTTTATAAAGTTAGATAACTAACCTGATTGTTTCAATTAATATTGAATAGACTCCAAAAGATTACTTCAGGATTTGGAGTTTCAAAAATTTTGACCAAGCTAGGCTTCTGCCAGCACACCCAGCAGGAGGCTGGGGAAATACAGTTTATCCATCCAGAGTCAAGAGTTTCGTCACTACAACTAGCAGCAGGATGGGAGATTGATGTGGCCAGAGCCAAGATTCTCAAGCCTTTCCTCCTTCTTCCTCTCTTCATCCATTTCCCTTTCTCCTCTTGGAGCCTGACTGGGGCCAACGGGGAGAGAGAGAGGATAGCACATGTCTAGGGTTGAACTTTTGATTGGCACAACTTTGGAAATTGGTTGCATGGGGGGGGCGGGTATTGAGCAAATAAGTATGTCAAGAAAAATGGGTTTTGTCACTCTAAGAGAAGGAAATTATATATGTGGTAAGAGGGAAGGCTACAACAAACCACATGGTGTTGGAGTTATCATTGTGAACTAATGAGTTTTAATATAGATAGCTGATGATAGGTAATGATAGATAGATAGACAGACAGATAGATAGATAGATAGATAGATAGATGATAAGAGTATAATCTAAAGATAATTTTTTTCTAATACTGTCTGCTGAGAGGACCCAGCACAATGATACCTTGGTAACAATGAGCACACTAAGGGCCAGAGCTCTTGGTTTCTAAAAACCACGGTCCAGTAAAAGAAGTGGCTGACTTTGGGTTCGGGGTGGAAAAAAGATGGGTCTAGAATATGTTGACATACTAGAAAGCAAAGAAGTATACAAAGGGTGGTGGGATCTTGTCCAGAGGACACAGGATTCAGCTTGAAGGATCTCTTATTAGCCAATCCGAACATCAAAATAAATTATGATAGTAACAAACCGTAACCATTTGAGTAAAATACGTATCCATGAAACATGACTGTTATAAATACAGGAATTTAAAAAAAAAAGATATACAGGGGAAATAGGATGCATCAGTAGAATGACAATTAATAAATCCAAAAAGAATAATGAAATTAGAGTATTACTATTTGGTAATCACCACAATAATAATTGATTTCAGCATGAATGATCAAAGAATGCTAAAACAAAGGGTGTAAGTTTGATAAGGAAATGAATATTTACATAGTCTCAGTGTATCTGCCCATAAAAATTGTTACTAGTTATTAAATAATAAGTATACTATGCTGAATAATTAACTTCACAGCAGAGAAACTAAGCCAATGCCATCTTATCCAAGTAATACACATCAATATTATAAGAAGTTATGCAAAATAGCATTGTTGTTTACTGATAAGCTGCACTGAGAAGAATATAACATCATGGAGTACTCCTGTCAAAAATGCGTAGATCATGAGGAACATCAAATAAACACCAAAAGAACAATATCCTAAAAACTAACTGGTTTAGGCCTTTCAAAAATGTCAAGGTCAAGAAAAATAAGGAAAGACTGAGGAACTCTTATAAATTGAAACAGCATGGAGAAACAGTTAAATACCAAACATGCTTCTTTGGGATTGGATCCTGGACCTATAAACGACATTATTAGGATGCTTAGCAAAATTCTATTGGAGTCTGGGGATTACATGGCAGTATTAGATTAAACTTAATTTTTTTTAAAGATTTTGTTTATTTATTAGAGAGTGTGCAATATAGAACATGAGCAAGGGAGAGGGGCAGAGGGAGAGGGAGAAGCCGACTCCCCGCTGAGCAGGGAGCCGGATGCAGGGCCCGATCCCAGGACTCTGGGATCATGACCCAAGCTGAAGGCAGACGCTTAACCAACTGAGCCACCCAGGAGCCCCTAGATTAAATTTAATTTTAATAGCTCTTCTGTGACTATATAGGTAAATGCCGTTGTACTTAAATGTACACTGAAGTCTGATAAGAAATGCAGCATTAGTCTGCAATTTAATCTCAACGGTTATACAGGCACTCTATGTATTATTTCCATAATTTATGTGTAAATTCCAAGTTATTTAAAAAAAAATGTAAAACAAACAAAAAACAATTTTGACCCAAGTTCTATGTAATATTTTTAAAATCTTAAGGTCTGAATTATGGGAGCACTGGGAATTTATATGGGCCCTTCAAAGGAGCTGCTTCCTCATGTTATGGCTCCTGTTGGATTTTGTTACATAATCCTGCCCAAGGAAGCACAGTGTATCATTTTATTTACCTAAAGATGAAGCCCATATAAAATCCAGGGCTGTAACTCCCATTATCTTCCTCTTTTTAACTATCGTAGTGTGAAGGTTTCTAGAACTCACCTAATGTCATATTTCACCTTCTGATTGTTCTTTTTTTAAAATTGAAATGATGATCACTCCTCAAGATACTGATCTTTTTAGTGGAGTCAAATTTAGAAATTAAATAAATTTTGTGGCAAAATTTTGCTTAGTGCTTAAGAAATGGAGCATTTTGGTTAACCAAACCTTGCTTTTATTTTGACATGTTAGATTTTGTGAAAAATCTGTCAATATCTCTTACTGACTTGGATAAAAATAATAAATGAAAAAGGAAGGAAGGAGGGAAAGGGAGAGAGAGGAAGAAAGAAAGGAGGAAAAAGAGAAAGAAGGAAGGAAAGAAGAAAAATAGTTTCCTTAATAAAGCTCTTTTTAAGGAAGACACTTTAGTATCCAAGAGTGATATAAAATTCAGTGGAAACTTGGCCCATCCCTAATATAGATCCCAGAAGTTGCATTTTTTGAGTTACTAACATCAAGTCATTTGACTACAGCTGAAATAATCTTCAACAAGGGTGCCAAGAATACACAATGGGGAAAGGATAGTCTCTTCAACAAACGGTATTGGGAAAACTAGACATCCACATGCAAAAGGATGAAATTGGACCTCTATCTTACACCACACACAAAAATCAACTCAAAATGGATTAAAGACTTAAACATAATACCTGAAACTGTAAAACTCCTAGAAGAAAGCCGAGGGGAAAAGCTTCATGACATTGGTCTTGACAATGACATCATGGTTAGGACACCAAAACCATAGGCGACAAAAACAAAAATAGACAAGTGGTAGTATATCAAACTACAGACTTCTGCACAATAAAGGAAACAAAACAGAGTGAAAAGGCAACCTACAGAATGGGAGAAAATATTTGCAAATTATATACCTGATAAAGGGTTGATTTCTGACATACACAAGAAACTCCTACAATTCAATAGCAAAACAAAACAAAATAAAACAAAACTGATTTTAAAATGGGCAAAAGACTTGAAGAGACATTTCTCCAAAGAAGTCATACAAATCAACAACAGGTATAGTAAAGGTACTTAATATCACTAATCATTAGAGAACTGCAAATCAAAAACACAATGAGATAGCACATCACACCTCTTAGGATGATTATTATTTAAAAGAAAAAAGATAATACGAGGATATGGAGAAATTGCAACTCTTATGCACTGTTGGTAGGAATGTCAAATGGTGCAACCACTATGGAAAATAGTAAGGATGTTCCTCAAAAAAAAAAAATTAAAGTAGAACTATCATATGATCCAGCAATCCCACTTCTGGGTAGGTAGCCAAAAGAATTGAAATCAGCACTTTGAAAAGATACTAGCACTCTCATGTTCATTACAACACTACTCACAATAGCCAAGATGTGGAAGCAACATAAATGTCTATCAATGGATGAATGGATAAAGAAAATGTGGTATGTATGTGTGTGTGTGTATATATATATATGTGTGTATATACACATATATACACATATATACGTGTATATACACATATATACACATATATACACACATATATAATGGAATATTATTCAGCATTAAAAAAGAAGGAAATCCTACCATTTGCAACAACATACGGATGGATCTGGAAGACGTTCTGCTAAGTGAAATAAGCCAGTCACAGAAGGCCAAATACTGCATGATTCCACTTACATATAAAAAATATGTATATAAAATAGTCAAACTCATAGAAGCAAAGAATAGAATAGTTGTTGCCAGGGGATGAAGGGGGAGCTAGATGTGGAGCTATTCAATGGGTATAAGGTTTCAGATAAGTTGTAGAGCTCTGCTGTACAACATAGTGCCTATGGTTAACAATATAGTATTGCACATATAAAACTCTTTAAGAGGATAGATCTCATGCTAAGTGATATTACCACAAAAAATAAATAAAAGAAGCAAGGAGATACAAGAAATCTTTTGGAGGTCATGGATATGTTTATTACCCTTATTGTAGTGATAGTATCATGAGTATATGCATATGTCCAAACTCATCAAAATGTATACGATAAATATATAAAATTTTTAAATATATAACAGTGTACTTCAGTAAAGCAGGAAAATATTTTTGAAAATAAATGTTCTAAAAAACAAAAAGTCTAATAAGTGGAATGTTCTGGTTAGCTAGATTCTAGATGAAAAAGCAAAGAAAACTTTAATGGTATATGATTCTATTATTTATGATAAGTATTTGATTATGTAATTGCCAATTTTACATAAGAATAATATTTAAAAGTCATTTTTTATTGAATGAGAACAGTTTATCCAAGTCTTTCTTTTTTATTACTTTTAAATCTACTTTTTGAGTTCTTTATTGGTTAAAGAATCTGTAACTATGAGCTAAAAGAAAAGATATTTAAATTAAAACAAGCTGTCTTGAATCCCCAGGGGAGTGATGAAAGAGCATTTTAATTACCAACAAATTTAATTATTCAACCCAGGTGTGAACCATCAAAAGTTTTAGAGAACTTCTCTGTTTTAAGTAAGTGCTTTGCATTTGTATGAAAATATGATGCCATCAATTTCTAATATAGAATGTAGATTCAGAAAGTTATGAGATTTGTATTCAGTTACATTATTTTGCTTCAACTGTAAATTCCCAGAACATTAAAGCTATTTGTATTTGACCATAAAGAGGGATATGTGCAATCCGAAAGTTAAGCAGGTTGATATTGGGATTTTTTACCACTTTAACTTCGTACCAGTCTTTCCCTCCATTATTAGGATTTACCCAATTGCCTGCCATTTTTTGGCAAAACTGTAATGAAATGACTAATTTTCTTAATGGAAATAGATTTGTTATGTACAGTTATAGAACTATGTAACTTTATAACTATTGATCTTACTCTTCATATTTTATGAAAATGTCTATTCAGTATAGCTGTTTTGGACTTGTATGGCATTTTGTTAGTCCTCAAAATAACAATGCAAGGCCCACAAAAGGCACATTGAAACTGCCAAGAGCACAATGATTTTCATATCAATTTAACTCTGGTAAAATATCAAAATATTTTATCTCCTGGAGAACGACTTGAAAATACACTGGTGAAATTGAAAGTTAGGACGAGGGGCATTTAAAACATCTTAATTTGGACCAAATCCCATTTCTATCATTATAGTGAATGTTTTTAAAACCTTATTGGGAGGAGGTGAACCAGTTTGGAAATGCTTTGCTATTTATATTTTGATTCTATTTCTATATTCACTGAGATTGATTTATCCACCTACTGTCTAGTTAGCTAGGCATACCATTATAAGTAATATATATTATTTGTAATAACATTTACATATAACATTTACATATGCTACTTATAAAAATGTACCACTTATAAGTAATAATGCATTTATCCATTGAATGTCTTTTAGTTTTGATTGCTTAGCCCTGATAGTTCTAAAATATTCCTGTTATTTGTTAAAATATGATATAATTTTAACCTATTTAGATTTTGCTTCATCCAGACCACACATCTTACCAAGTTTGCTGTATTTTGTTATAAGATTTTATGTTGAGTATATGCCACAAAAGAAAGATTAAATTACCTATATTCCTTTTTTTACCAAAGAAAAAGTATTTGCCACATGTGAAATCTACCTATCTTGAGTTTTGAAAACTCGAATTTTCCAATTAAGGACAAGGACTCACTATTTTAGATGTTTAATCAAGGACCAGCTAATGACAGAATGGGTTGCTGTAGTTGCAATTTATACCAGAGTCACACTACAGTGCCCTCCTGTGGAGGTTTGGTTAAAACTTCACTTTTATGCCCATGAGAATGATTTTCAAACTAAGTGACAAAATCATTACATTCAAATTACTGAAGTTTGATATAATTTGGTCATTTTTTTCACTTGTAACTAGATGTTAAATTACTTTTAAAATATAAAAGCATTCACAGTTCAGAAGATTTGCAGTTGAAAATACAAATTGAAGCATGTCAGCTTTTTATCTATATTTCTTATTTTATTGAAATAGATTTCTTTCCTTGATTTTTCCTTAAATAATTAAATAATGAAGAAGAAAGAGCATACTCAAATCTTTAACTAGAAAGATAAATTCTTCGTCTAAGACATTTTCAGATTTATGTAATAAAAAGAGTTTTATTGTTGGAAACATAAAGACTATAATATTTTTAAACTACAAAAGAAAAAAATGACAATAAAAGTTTAGGATATATACTTATTTATATTTGCCCAAAAATATGGAAAAGGCAACTTTTTTCAAACTCAAGCTTTTTTTTTTTTTCCAATTCAAGATTTAAACTTTTTTCTGAGGATAAGTTAATGTTACATATTAGGTATTTATTTCAAAATAATTTGGTTCATTTGTTTTTCCTCTCAGCCCTAAACCTTCTTTTACTCTTAGTTCCCGGGGTTTGGAACTGTTGTTAATTACCATGTGTGGTGCCCCCCCCCACACACACACACATGCACTCATATGTATTCATATCCTAAGCCATTTTTACTCTTGGCACACATTAATAATCAAGTTCAATGTGTACAAAATCCTCGGATCCGTGGACTTAGGTGTCTCATTATTCCTACTGTATTTAGTCTTTTCCTCCAGTAGCCTACTGCTTTACTACCCAACTTTTTCCATTTGCTAATGTTAAGATACCTGCTAACTACTCAGAGCCTAAAGCCCACCTTCCTTCTTAAGTGGGAAATTAGACAGGTGTTAAGAACCACTAGAACCTAATTAAGACTTTCTTGAAGAAGTTGGGGGGGGAACATTAAAAAGAGTTGAGACAAAAACCAGAAAGCTATCTGCAGCACTTTATGTCAACAACAAATACAATGGATTTTTGTCTCTTCACATAAATCTCTTTAAATCTGTCTCCTGCAAATGGGATGGGAAAAACACTGGTTTTTCAAAGTTTAAACGTCTGTAATTACAGACTATTAGGTAACTGGCAACATTCATGACTAGAGAAGTAAGTGGAGCTCTTTCTGAAGCAATAGTCATGATCAAAGAGATTATAAGTAAGCTCATCCAAACTAGAAGTGTTGGATAAAATCTTAAAATAAAAATAGGATGAGATAATGCGGAACAGAGTGGAGGATGGCATTCATTTTCTTTAGTAAAATGAGATTAGAACCATAGTTGAGAAACTCAACCTAACTTAAAAGTAACCTTAAAATTTTAGATGAAGCATGCTTAGTACAACATATCCTTGTTCTTCTATGTTCTAAAGAGAATCTAGGAGAAAAATGGAATTTCCCAAGGCCAGGAATATAGGAAGTTCCACTGACAAGGAATGATGTAATCTGAAGTATCTTCGTAGAACAGTAAAATCAGTGGAATAAAATTGGGGCCCAGGCAGAAAATTTCCCTCAAAGGGATCCAGGATAAACCCCCAAAACTGTTTACAGTATGAGCATCACATGGTCCTCAGTCAAAAAGGAACATGTGGGGTCCAAGGACAACCTCAGAAAGCTAATTCAGTGCAGGAGGAACTGCATCTCTCTTTCTAGACTCCAGCCAGGTTTCTGTCACAATAAAATCAGATAAAGTCAGCCAACGGAAACATCTAAGACTAGGTGATGGTAATCCTTCACTACTGAGTCTTAGTTTCCCACCAAAAGCCCCTGGAGCAGCTACACTAAGCTAAACCTGTCTGGTACCAATACAGTTTAGTATTCCCTCACACCGACATTTTTTTGAGCCTCTACCATGCCATAGGCCCTGGAGGTCCTCTTGGAAAAGATGAAGGCCTTACCTTCAAGTTGTTCACTTTATAGTCGTAAATGTCATTATCTGCCACCTATGTTCTTTAGAGGAAACTTTTTTTTAATCCTAAATTTCTTTTTTTTCTACTTCCTCTGTCATGTGAGCTGTAGCAAAATTGCTCTGAGGGCTTGATGACAGGTGGGGAACAGAAGAATGGGTAACCAGGTCAGATAAATGGGGAAGAAAGAAATATGTAAAGAGATGCTCACAGGGGCACCTGGGTGGCTCAGTCGATTGATCAACTGACTCTTGATTTCAGCTCAGGTTGTGATCTTAGAGTCATAAGATCAAGCCCCCCATGGGGCTCCATGCTGGGCATGGAACCTGCTTAAGATTCTCTCTCCCTCTGCCCCTCTGAATGGGCTCACGCTCTCTCTCTCTCTCTAAAAACAATAATAATAATAAAATAAATAAAGAGATGCTAACAATTCTAATCTGATGTTTCCTATACTCTCTTCCCTTATTAGCTCTTTTTTTTTTTTTGGCACTTCTTTAAATTTTATTTTATTTTATTTTATTATGTTATGCTAATCACCATGCATTACATCATTAGTTTTTGATATAGTGTTCCATAATTCATTGTTTGCATATAACACCCAGTGCTCCATTCAATATGTGCCCTCTTTAATACCCAACACCAGGCTAACCCATCCCCTCACCCTCCTCCCCTCTAGAACCCTCAGTTTGTTTCTCAGAGTCCATAGTCTCTCATGGTTCGTCTCCCCCTTCGATTCCACCCCCTTCATTTTTCCCTTCTTACTATCTTCTTTTATTTTTTTAACATATACTGTATTATTTGTTTCAGAGGTACAGGTCTGTGATTCAACAGTCTTACACAATTCACAACGCTCACCATAGCACATACCCTCCCCAATGTCTTAGTTCTTAAAAAATATCCCACCAAGGGATCTGTGCTGCTATCTAAACCTGACCATGTACCTGAATCATCTGTAGTACTTTCAAAAATTAACTCTTGACCTCTCCCACCATAACTAGGTCTAGATTAGGGCTTGGCATCTCTACTTCTTAAATAATAGCCTTCTATTACTAAACTCTGGATTTTTATGTGAAGGCAAGGTAAAATCGTATCTTGTTAAAGCTGTTGAATTTTGGATTTTCTGTCACTTTAATGCTAAATGCTATCCAAGTACACCAATATCACTACTTTATATTATTAACAAACAAATGTTACCCACTTTTAATTTTAAAAATTAAATTAAAAATGTTTTTTAATGATAGACCTAGAGTCAAAATGTTATATTTTATCCTCTATGGAAAATTCTAATAATTATCAGCAGTGTAAAAAGTTATTCAAGTCTTGCAATAAGAGTGAAATGACATTTTAAGAACTCTAAAATATATTTTTGAAGACTTGGAAGAAAAACCCAAGTGCAAATGAAATGCAAACATTTTATTCAATAAATTTTGAATATACCATTTTAACTGCAATTTGGGCAGACTTTTGGAATGTTTTATTTCAACAAGTGAGAAATTACAGCTTGTGATTTGGACTTATATTCAGAGTACCTTCTTTTGTCATCTTTAAATTGATTTATTAAAGAACTGAGAAAAATTTAAAGTATAGTGGAATGTGAAACAAGGGCAATACAGATGAGCAATTAAATCAGTAGAAATTATTCTGACATCAATGACTAATTGTAAGCCCCCAAAATTCAGATCAGAACAAAAGTAGTAATACAATAAGAAGAAATACATTTAAAATCGAAGCAATGAATAGGCTTCTAGATTGCTTGATAGTTCAATTAGTGAAGAGGAGTGAATCATAGGAACACATTGTAAAAAGATTTCAGTTTCTTTCATTTTTACAAAAAATACTAACATCAATGAAGATAACATCAAACATATAATATGCCTCTGCAACGAAGACATTGACACAAATTGATTAATGAGTGCCATCCATTCAACAAGTAAAGATTATTTTAAATTGTTCACTGCAGAAGAGAACCTGAAAAGCATCTTAAATTCTGCAAGTCATATACGAAAGGAAACTTGGATACAGGCTTTCTGAAATTTGACATCAATCCTCAAATGTACATGATACTACCAATAATGAGTTGCAAGGCTGAAATTCCAATAACAAGCTAGAGGAAAGACCCATTAATCTTTACATTCTTTCTATGGAAGATAATATTACAAAATCGTTGTCATGTGAACAGCTGATTAGAGTATGAAACCCAAAAAGTAAAATATATTACAGATGTGAGGTCAAGCAGTTAATAATCTTTAACTTATTTTTCTGTTTTGTTATATTTGTAGAATTTGTCAGCTTTTTTTTTTTTTAAGATTTTATTATTTGAGAAAGAGAGAGTAAGTGAGAGAGAGCACGAGCCGGGGGAGGGGGAGAGGAAGAGGGAGAAGCAGACTCTCCCCTGAGCAGGGAGCCCACCTCCGGCCTCTATCCCAGGACTTCTGGATCATGACCTGAGCAGAAGGCAGACTTTTGACCTACTGAGCCACCCAGGTGCCCCTGTCAGCTTTTTAATATATGTAATTTCTCACTACTACTGTTATCATTCTATATATTCACTTTTTGTATATAATTTTGCATCATAACTTAGCTTCATGGTCCCCCAAACCTATTCTGGCTGCCCCTTGTACATGGTTCTTACTGGGTAGGGGAGTAGGGACGCTTGTTTTCCACAGCTAGAAGGCAATGGCTGTGGTCCTGGGAGCTTGGAGAGGGTGGTGTCAGGGAAGGTAGATGGAAGTAGATGTCAGATAGATTTCAGAGCAGATCTGACAGGACTTGCTGAAGAGCTGGATACAAAGGCTGACAGAGAGGGAGGAATCAGGGGTGGCCCCAGGATTCTGATTTGAATAGCCGGATGTATATTAGCACCATTACCTGGAAGACTGGGGAAGGAACCGGTTAAGGGATGAAACAAAGAGTTCCTTTGGACACGGGGAGTTTGTCATGATTTCCCCCACTATACCACACTGCCTTTCATGCTGCTTATCATACTTCATACTGTAGTCACACCCACATCAGACTATAAACTCAAGTAGAGTAGAGAACTCACTGCTCTTTGCCCTCATGAGCTTAAAATTTCCATTCAATTGAGTTTAACAGGTATCACACCTCACACATACAAGATGCTCTACCAGAACTAGTTTTAAATCTTTTGAATGAAACTCGTCCTACCAAAAAGAATGCAAATGGATGAGACCCCAGGTTTAGAATGAAGTAGCAGATTTAGCACCTCACTTCAGTCTCCTGCCAATTGTGGCATCTTGGAAATATACCATAACCTCTCAGAGCCTCTTGTTTCTCAAGTGAGCAAGTAGAAATGAGAAGAATTATCCTTGCCTGGTAGGGGATTATCACAAGTAAAAATAAAACAATGTATGCAAAATGCTTATCACAGTGCCCAGCATCCATGAGCACTGAATAGATGGTAGGATGCACTTGCATTTGGTTTTCTTGCTAATATGGATAATATCGATAGCATAGACATCACAAAATCAGTGCACTAGAAAATGCTGAGAGAGAAAAGTTACACTTTCAGCACAAGAACATATCTTAAATTATTTCAGGAAAAGATAATCGGCTTCTGCACTCTTTCAGTCCCGAAAAGGGGGAGGAGAACTAAAAGGCCCTGTGAGCAAAAACAGAATGAATTTACCCAATTCTTTACTGCAGTATTTAACCTCTGCTTTCTTAATCATATGCACAGCAGGGGAAAGGATGTGCTAAAACAATTCATGTGTCATGAACAAAGCAGCCGCAGATTTTAGCTTAAAAATCACACTAGGAAAACCACCAGTTGGAAGTAAAGTAATAAGGCCAAATTTATTTTTTTAATTGAGTCTTGAGTTACAAGCAACCCTTTAATTACATTAATCAAGCGGGCTTCCTCTCAGCAAAGAATAAGGGAACTGCATTGTTCTAACTTTTACTAAACTTGTTTTAAAATTTGCTAGATATTATTTGGACATATGGAAAATAAATCCCTTGATTTCTTTTTAATTTTTTTCCCATCCTTTCAATGCAGCTCTAGCAAAAGACACACACTTACTTCTTAGACATGACTTACTCTAAAAGACTATAAATCACATTTTAAAGTTAAAACATTTAAATACTTAAAACATTAGCACTCCTCAAATAAAATTTCATTTTGTTGTTAGACTTTTACATCATAATTTTTATTCCCATTGCTCTGCACTTTGAATTTTTGATATATGTTCCCACAAAGTCCCCAAGAAAATGGGTTCTACTGATTAAATGTCAGTCAGCAGGTTACTTGCCCCATGTGATAGGTGGCAAATCTAAGGCATATGGGAAATTAAATGACTTGCCCAAAAGCTTTGTAGTTAACAAACACCCTCCCCTTGTGACCCCAGCTCTTCACCAACACTGAGTGCATCTCTTGTTGGAATGCTTTTCTTACTCTCTCTTTTTGTGTAAATTCCACTTTCCCTGTCTTTCTGTCTGGGATTTTCCCTCTCTGTCTGACCCTGTCTGCTTGCTAGCCCTATTTCTTCTTCAAGATTTAATTCAGGCACCATCTCCCTTTTACATTTTCCCTGACTCTCTTCCTCTCTTCCCTTCCACCACAATGAAGTGACTCTTTCCTGTAAGTTTCTAGGACACCCTACATATACTTATAATAAGATTTCACACTCCAATTACTGTGTATGTTATCTCTACCAAGTCCCCCACCCACGCACTAGGTTGTGACCCCCTAAGTATGTTGGTCATGTCTGAATTCCCAGGGCCTAGACAGTGCTTGGCTTGTTAGTACAGACTCAGTAAATGTATGCTAAAAATGATTGTATATGGGAGAGTTTTAGAAACATAGAGTGCCTTGTTTTCTGGGAAAAAAAAAATTATGAAAGCTTTAAGGAGGAGCTGGGAGTTTAGCTGAACTTTTGAAGACATGTAGGATTTATATTAACATCTTTACAGGAAATGTAAAGGAACTATATTTCTGTCTTTGCCAGTCATACTTTGAGAATGCAATAAAATAATTAATAATTAGCAGTAAGAGCCCTAAAAGTATATATTAAACATTCTATGTTGTCTCATCTTTAAAAATGATTATTGTCATGTAATTTATACTTTGTTCAAGTAAGTATGACAAACATGGCATATTTTTAATCGGTGTCACCAAGCAGCCCAGCAACAATTCATTTGATCTAATATTTTATAAGTGAAATTTGGTTGAGCCAGGTGGTTTCTTTCAGATAACTGAGGGTAATCTTAGTTCATAATCAAACAAAACTAGTCCTTCAGTGGCACTCTTGTGTTGTACTGGCGTTTCAGCCCTAGGAGGCACTCCAGAGCCAGAGCTGATGGCCTCAGAAAGGAGATGCCATTGGCCCTGGTCCTTACTCACTGCCATGCAGCAATCATAAACCAGCTCAATCTCCATCTAAGAAAAAAAAAAAAAAAAATATATATATATATATATATATATAAACACCATCTGTGTCTTAGTAAAAAATGGAGTTAAATAAAACCACTAATTCAATAAGGTTGAAATAAAATACGACAAATGCTTTGGGAGGGAGGTGCTGTGGTGTGAGTTTTCATTTCCAAATGCACACCTATATTCTGTAAACCTATATTTAAGTAGATCAGCCATTTGCTACTTTTCTCTTGAATCAACATCTTGTCCTTTGAAAGAGTAGCAGCATTTCAGTGCTATTCCTGTATGT
Source organism: Mirounga leonina (assembly GCF_011800145.1). Taxonomy (NCBI): domain Eukaryota; kingdom Metazoa; phylum Chordata; class Mammalia; order Carnivora; family Phocidae; genus Mirounga; species Mirounga leonina. The sequence goes on from NW_023270237.1 coordinate 3,669,979, forward strand.
GTATAGTCAGTAATGTTTGTCAAGAGCTTTGGGAGAAAGGGACTACACAAATGTCAGTAGTTATTAATATTTGGATTTTTAAAATATATTTAACTATCAATGCGTTTTCCATAATCTATGACCAGAGGCCTATTTGTATCCCTCCAATTATAAACATTTTAAGTAAAAATAACCATTAGCCAACAATAGTATTTCTTCTGTTCATCCTTATAAGAAAAGTAATATTTATCAGCAATTAACAATTATGCTCAACTTCTTCAAGAGCCAAGTTTATTTTAAAATGTTTTTATAGTCAAGTGGTTTAATGCCACTTATTCCTCTGGCTTTGGATAATTATTATGAAGAGGAGCTAGCTGACAGTGGAAACACCCACACACTCCACCATGCCCTTCCCTTCCTTGCTAGTGTCTTCGTTTGGCGGATTCCCTAACTGGTACATCATTCAGTCATCAGCTAAATAAAGTATGACTGACCCAGCAGTCCCCTATTCTAGCCCAGTTGTAGCCATTTCCACATTGTTATAATTGATTTTGTATCCCCTTCCTTCTAACTTCATCTCCGGATTGTAACCCCTGTGAGCGCAGAAATCCTACCAGGATGGAATGTACCCAGCTCAATTGAACTGAACTGAAATCTAAATCTTACTCAAGAGGCAAAACTCTTCTTTTAAATATGAGATCTGGTACAGCATACAGCTTACTAGCAAGAAGTCATAGCAAAGCCAGCAAAATGTTTTTTTACTTTTCTGCTAAGTGGTATTTCTACTCTGTTTTCTTCGAAAGATCCAATGTATTAAAAAAGGGGACAGAGGATAATGGAACAGTTGGGTTGACCTACAGTTGGTTCTCAAGTTCTCTAGTTCAAAGTCTAGTTTAGCTTAAAAAACAAAATTGATTTGAGGACCTCTCACCATGTGCCCCATCCACTCATGTATTTTTAAGAATTATACAAATTGCCACGTTTGGCATTGACTCATAAAGACAAGAATAGGTCAAAATGTAAGGCCAGTGCTATGTAAAGCAGTCTACAAATACAGACCTATCCTCTTTCTGGCTCAAGCCCTTCACTTTTATGTGCACTAAATTTCACTCTAGTTTTAATAATAATAACAATAAATATAATAATAAAACCTTGTTTATATAAGAGGTTCATCTAGTTAAAAATGCAGTGAGATTCATGGTACTTTATATGACCCAATTTATATTCCCTTTGATGATTTGAAGGTGATAACTTCATGTGATTCATTGCCACCTGGTTCTGAATTTTAATAACATAATGACTCATCATGATTTTTACATTTCTTAGAGAACCAGCTTGGCCAAACCATGGCAGTTGTTTTTACTGGGGTCATCTGAACTACGGTTCCCAGAATGCTCATGAAAGGGATATGCTTATGTGTTCGGAACAGCCATAATCCATCATGGCGGGTGCCAGGTCGACACATTATGAGTTTACAGTGTCAGCCCAGTAAATTAAAGCTTTGTTGTAGCCCAGCTTGCTATGCAATTATTTCCAGTTCATATCCTATAAATCATCACTCTTCACATGACAATCAACAATTCCCATCTAATATTCTAAACATCCATGTTTTGTGTTAATTGTGCTGTCTGATTGTGCACCTAGAACAATGTGGCGTGACTGGTACTGAAGCTTAGAAAATAAATTCTACTATCACTAGAACCTATTTAAGGAATATTCTACCTCTTCACATGTTTGTCGAGCTGTTTTGTATTTATGTTGAAATGATAGGAAATGAATTTAAATAGAAACACTTCTCGTATCTTATCTCTGCAAACAAAAAAAAAACATAATTTACAATAAATTAGCACCGCAGTTGTTAGTGTAGCTTGGCTCTATTTTGCAATTCTCACACCGAAGCTCACAAGTTGATGCTTTTTCTGATAAGGTAATCTTTATAAGGTAGTTCTGTAGGTGATTAAATCTGACAGATGCTAGTGAGATGGTGAAGTTCAGAGATGTAGCAGCAAACGCTTTAAAAAATTCTTGCTAAAATAATAAAATGCCTTATGATCTACCAGCAGGAAAATCGATCTAATAAAAGGATAAATCAATTATAAGGCTGTACCTCTGTGTCTACAACCAAAAATAAAATTATTTGCCAATGAGCAAGTAAGCAAACGAATTATAACAAAATAAACTGTAAGGTAAATGCTATTTTTTAGAATAAAGAATGACTAAAATATTATCTTCCCAGATGTTTCTTAGTATTTACCATCATTGCTGAAATGAACAGAATAAAATGTTTCAAATACAACTAGAAGCTTAAGAAATAGAATGTGCCTTTTCATAACATTTTGATATTCTATCTGTTCTTCAAAACATGCCTTGAACACCAGATCCCTCAAAGGTAAAAGCTTCATCTTCTCTGAGGACAATGATGATAATCAGGTGGCTGATGTTTACAATGATACCCCAATCCAAAATCGGTTAAGGCTCAGTTGTAGATTGTATAATTAGATTAACCTAATTAATACTATGACTTAGTTTTGCAATTTACCTTTATTATTTGAATGGTTTTAGTCCTGGTTTCTTATTTCTAACAGGATCTCAAAACAGTAGCTCATTGTCCTTGCTTGTTTTTGATTACTTAAATGATGTTAGCTTTGCAGGAATAGATTGATACTACAATCTGCTGAAGCACTATATTACAGCATGTGCTGTTTTCTGATTTTCTTATCTAAATATCAGTTGCCTAATGTATGGAGTTCATTTATAAATACCAGGAAGTACCCTGCATCAAGTAAATTAACATGCTGGGCCACATTCTCTGGCTTCATTAGCAACCCTTCATGCCAGGGCTGTGTTCATACAAGTGTGAAAACCAGAACGATCCTTCAAGGCTTTTCCTGGCCTGAATAATTTCTTCATCAGGGAAAAGGCTACACTCATCCTAATATTCCAGTTTTACCACCACAGTCTATTCATTTGGCATAACTCCATCTCACATGGATGCCTTTTGGAAGAATCGAACCATTAATAGTGGGGAGAATATGTCCAGTCAAGAAGCCAGTCTGGACACCCAGATGAGGAGCAGTCTGAGTTATAGGTCATAGTAGATGGCCAAAGTTGGGGGCATGGGCTGGTGGCAGGGAGGAGATACAGAAAAAAATCGTAAAATTTGGGACCTTGTATGTCAGTAGACTTCTATGGCAGGGGGAAATGGTGGTAGAATGATCTATTGACCACAGTGATTTTCTACATTTAATTATTCAATAAATATTTATTACTTCCCCATTATTTATCCACCGCCTGCCAGGAGGTGAAGTGGCAAACAAAACAGACCAAGTCCCTACCCTCAAGAGATCTTTGTTTATCGTTACTGTAGACATAAATGACATGGAAATATATATTTAAAAGAAAAACAAGCTTCACATGTTAAGCTGTCTCTACATGCCTGGCATTTTGTAAGTGCTTTACACATATTGATTTAATCTTTACAAATCCCATGTGGTGGGTAACTACTATTATCCCCATTTTCTAGACGAGGACAGTGGCCTTTGTTGTAGGATCACGTATGAATAAGCATCCTCAGAGAGCTACAGTTATGCCTTATGACAATGACTGTGTTTCAATATAGCAGGTGATATTTTGGTGCAAAGAATTTTAAAATAAAATTTGTGCCTTCTGTTTTTCACTCAAAAGAAATGAATGATTCAAACTATGAAAACAGGTGTCTAAAATCTGTGAGACAGAACAAACACTATAGTTCCTATAGGACAGCTGTTGAGATCAAGCCAAAGCACCACTGGGTCTCCGCTAGAAGAGTAACTTGGTACAGCTGTCTAATTCCTTTCATGAAATGGATGGGACTGATCAGAAATTAGAGCCACAGGATGGACAATGAAACTCGTCCACAACAGAACGAATATCTCATTCACCCAGGTTTGACTTTAAAATTATATCAGCCATGAAAATTATTTCACTGTCTTCTGTCGTGAGTAATCGGGCTATATTTAATTTTAATCATTAAAATGTAAAAATAATAAAAGCCATCAAAATAGTCTATAGTCAATTTTCTGATAAAGCAAATTTGTTTTTTCCTCCATTTGTGATTTAAATGGCCTCCAGAAAGTTTTTTGGAACTAAGTGTTAATTAAAAATATGGAAATGGATTTAAAGCACATTACAGCACACAGTGGAAGAATAATCACAAGAGATTTGTTCACACAACCATACTCATTTCTCAACGTGTTTTTTAACTGTCTAGGTTATTGGTTGCTTTTCTGCATGTGCCTGTTCCTAGAAAAAACTGTGATTCCAAAGAAAACAATAATTACAATTACAACAAATGAGACAAAATGCTGTTTGAGCGGGAACATGCAGTTTTAGTCACCAACAGCAAACTGATGCTCCTATACTTTCCTGTTTACACAAATGAATTAAGCATGTTCTCAAATTTGTTTATAAAACAAATGCCTTTTACATCTTGCCATCTTAAAAAAAATTACAATCTCCATGTCTTACTTTTGTTGAGTTAATTTGGAATTATGCACAGTAGGGCTGCGAGGAACCAGTGAACAAATTGTTTCTGAAATTCCCTGAGAACTTATGCTTTCAGATCCCTAGTATGCATATATCATTTTACTTTCCTGATCCTGTATTTTTTCACCTGTAAAGCAGAGAGAAACACTTTTGGGACTCCACAAAAAACCAAAAACCAAAAAACAAACGAAAAAACAGTGGGGTTGCACTTGCCGCCAAGGATTAGGTGCATGGGCTATGGAGTCAAATAGATCTGGGTTCAAGTTCTGCCGGAATTTGCCATTCTCTAGTTAGTTGTGTGACCTTGACCTCTGTGAGCTTTAGGTTCTTCATTCAAAAAATGAGGTCAATAAAACCTCTCTTCACAATGCAGTATGAATTGAAGGCCCTAATATTTATAATGTGCTTTCTAACTAGCTCAATGCCAGGTTCAGAGTAGATTCTCAGTAAATGAGAGTTTCTTTACCAGCAACGTTCATTTTCCTGGATGGTGGCCAGTGCTGCCACAACACCAGTGGGTACCATTCACATTTGTTTTGAGGATTGGAGATGCAGGTAGGTGGCCCATGGAGAACAATGTGAACCATGGACCCTGGCATTGAGCAACTCAGAAAATCCAGAGATTTTCTGATGTTAATGTTACTTCCATCGGGAGCTGTGGAGGGGCAAATGGTATCTCTGAGGAATTCTCTAGAATTTTAGACCATACTGTGTAAAACAACTCTTAGTTTAAGCAATGCAGTCATGTCAGTGAGAGATGATTTTGTTGTTTGGCATTATAGTAATCGAGCAAATACTCTAGGACTCATTTGTAACTGAGAAATACATGTATTGCCCTGATGCAATAATAAACCATCAGATTTGCTTCTCCAGGTGGTACATTTTTTCGTGTTAAACTTTTAAAACTGAATCATGGCAGATCAAACAAATTGGCAGCCCTGAAAATTTTTAAATGAATGGTTACCCTAATGGAGTATTTAACACCTAATGAATGCCACCTTTGTACAAAGACCTGAGCTAGGGTCCCAAGATGAATGACACGGTCTCTGCCCTCAAGTCATTTCCACAAAGTGGTGGGAAATCCCTCCTGCATGGCTATAACTCCCAAGTACAATGGAACAAATACTCTGCAAGGGGAATAAGCAAAATCCTCTGAAGCACAAGGGAGACCAAGGAAAACTTCCCCGGAGTGAATGAGCTAGCCTGGCAGGGCAGATGGAATATTGATTGGCCAGGATTCGGAAGAAGTGCCCTCCAAGCAAAGAGGGCAGCACAGGTAACACTCATGGCTGGGAAAGCACCTCCATTCACCCTTGCTGGCTGGCTGGCTGGCTTTCTTTTGTCCCCATAGCAAATGTTTATCGAGCCCCCACTATGTTGTAGGCAGTGTGCATCATGGGAAAGTAGTAATGCGGTGTGGCTGGAGTTCATGATCTCTGAAGGCAAGATCTTGGCTCTGGAGGCTACCCGGTGGGCGCGGTTAAGAAAAAGAAAGGGGCAGGTGTGACACATCACAGAGGTGCCCCCAACACCTGATTTAATGTTAGGACCAAGGGAGAGGGACCAACTGAAGACAACCTCAACATTTTGAGTCCAGAAACCAAGAAGCCGGTGATGTCATTGAGTGATGAAGAAAATGAAGGAGGAACAGGTTTGTGGAAGATAATTAAGTAGAAATAAATGGACAAGCTGCAGCCTGTCTAAGATTCCATTAAGTACTGAGACTGTCATCCAAATATTCTTCTACATCATGACAGAAAAATACGGAATCTGAGGATCTGCAGAGCCTGGCAACTCCGAGGCTTGTATAATTAGAGAAAAGGCCACTTGAAATTTAGTAACGTAGGATATAGCATCTGTAACTGAACTAGAGATGACCTAGCCTCACCCCCTGATTTTACAAATAAAGAAAACATGCTCCAGAGATACTCTCTACTGAGTGGTAGAGCCAATGCAGGACTCTGACTACACATTTAATGGGGGGGGGGGGATCCAGATTTCTAAAACATTCAAATCTGGAACACAGATACCACCTAAATTTTTCAGAGTTGCCATGATTTCAGTTTCTTTTTAACAGATTATAAGCGAAAGGTCTTTTTTGCAAAAATCTATTGCTATGTATGCCATTGTTCACAAAACCAGTTTTGTAATTAATTTCCAAGAATTCCGATTCCCTGAAAAGCCTCGGAAACTTAGAGGACCTAGAGCTGTTCCTGGGAAAGAAAGACAAGACTCTTTTTAGGTTATTGAAATAATGACACCCCCATGTATATAATAATGGGCTGCCCGGCATGGAAGGAAGGGCCTGGGTGCTCCGTGAAAGAGCCCTGTTTCCAGAACGCCAGGGACACAAGAGTAATCAACAGCAGTTTTCTCAGAAGCACGAAAATCCTGCCCTGCTGATCAAAGAAGAATGACTACTGCACTTAAAGAACCAGTTAGTGGAGATTTTAAAAGGAGGGCTGGGGGAGGGATGGTGGAGGGAGCTAGGCTGAGGGGGAAATATTTATAACTGTGACAACATGTTTCCTTGTAATAATTTATGAGCCCACTGGAGAAAAAGGAAACACACAAACTATGAATAAAATATCCAAAATGTAAACATCATGCCTTCTGCGAATTTTCTTTAGTTAAAAATTAAAGTTGAGGTTGACTAAAGTAAATGACTACATTTTCGTGGTCTCTTATTTCCTTGATGCTAAGGGTTACCAACTGATTTACAACTTCCTGTGTTGTTTTTTAATCTATATTTGTCAGCATATTTTTAATGTCAGATTACTTAAAATAGACATCTTGGGTCTAAGAGGTCAGGAATAATAATAGTATGTTGACTGCTCTAAAGACTTCATAGCACTCTACAAACATTCTAGTTTGGCCTAAAAAAATAAAACTTTATATTTCTAAATGAAATTAATTTCAATATAGTTCTAAGAAATTTTTTTGTTTTGGAGGGTTTTTTTTTTTGCTTCCAACGGATGATGACTTCAGGACTGAAGGGCAAGTCAATTGGTATGCTTTGAAGTTAAGTAAATTACATGGATAGCTTTATCCAAATAGTTTCAGTCTCCTCTTACTCAGGTAATTTAAGCTGTGAAAATAACAGGAAGTCCGTGAAAAGAGAAAGACTAGAACCAAAGACTTAGGGTTCCTTCATTTACCGTAGTTTCTCTTCTATTCATTATCTATTATCTATTCTCTTCTATTCCAGGTACTTGCTCAAAAAGAGTATTCGCAAATATAAAGGCCATGAAATAATTTCATCTTCATAGAAGCTATCATAAGATATAATTAGAATGCAACATATGTAAAGTCAATTTTTTAAATTTATATTTGAAAATTCAACACTGGCTTTCGGCAAAGATAATTGCATAACTCATCTTTATCATGCTGACTAATTTACAGATACTGATACTTAATTCTTGAAACAGGAGATAATTTAGAGTATTTCCTCAATTTTAAATATTAAAAACCATCAAGCTTTAAATAGAATGCCAAGATGAAGCCAAAACGCATTTATCCATGATCAGAACTGTTTGAAATACTTTACACTGAGTTCAAGGATATGCCTTTTAGAGTGTAACTTAGTAAGCTAAACAAATATACTCTTGAGTGGCTTTTTAAAAATATCTTGGGTCCCTCTCCCACTCCCCCTGCTTGTGTTCCCTCTCTCACTGTGTCTTTCTCTGTCAAATAAATAAATAAAATCTTTAAAAAAAATCTTTGAAAAGCATTAATTATTTTCCAATTATTTATAATAGAACCAACCATACTTTCCCTCTCTCACCCTGAGGAAGTTGCAAGATAAGGTCAATCTAAGAACCAAAAGTACAAAGTTGAACTTAGCAGTTTCAAGAGCTCTGGCGTTTCATTTTTCACAAGAAGGACACGCAAAAAATGTGTCCTATAGGCCCTAACTCCTTACCTTTGACGACATCTGTTAAAGGGAATCTTTTGGAAGTGAACTCAGTCTGGACAACCACAGACCACACTGGATGCTGAAAAACGAAAGGTGAAAAAAGTGATAAATTGGGTGGGGAAGGGGGGAGGGGCAGCTTTTCTAATCTTGAAAGTTAGATGTAAACATTCTCCTTTTCTAAATACATGGTTTGTCTCAGTCCCGATCGTGCCACAGAACAGCTAACTATGTCATGTTCTCTAGGTCTCCAGAGAGAAGTTATTTGGGTCCAAGGAATTCTTCAAATAAGATGACATTGGATTTATATTTGGTAATTTAAAGGCTATGACTGTATGGAAACAGGGTGATGGTGTGTCCTTATTAACAAACTCTTCTGCATTAGCTGGACTCTTGGGGCAATGTTAACAATTTCATATAGAAATAGCATGGACCAGTATTCTTAATATGGCTACTCTACTCTGTCTTCCAGCGCTGGCATTAGAAAGATGATCCTTTCAATAATAACAGTAATTATAAATAATAATAATAATACACCTTTGGGTTTAATAATACTTTCCCTTTGAAGAACTCCCAGAATTTTCATCCACATTATCTAATTTGTGCTTGAAACAATCCAATGAAGTAGCCAGGTAGCAATTATCATTATCCTACTCTTACAGATAAACAAACTGAGGCCTAGGGATTTTCTTAGCATCACACAATTAGGAATAGAGCCAAGTTGAAAGCCTATAATTCAGTGGTCTATCTTCCAGATTATTGCCATCTTTAGAAAATATCTGGGTATCTGAAGAACTGTTCTATCCCTCGGGAAATGTTTACACCAGAGCCAGATCAAAACATCTTTTCCTTTTAAATTGCATTTATACTACAAGAAGGTACTTTTTTTTTTTCAAATTCATTAGAGAGGATTTTGTTGTCTGAGGTCATTAAGATAGGAGTATTCAGATTTCTTTTCAAATTGTAATGTTGGCCTTAAGTAGAACCACACTTGGAAATACTAAAGATGTCTAAAATACTCTGGAATTGGTTTCTTTCGTTATTTCACTTTTTAAAAAAATTTCAAGCCCAAGTTAAACAAGATCAAATCAAGAGATATAAATAAAAATGGGCACAAGGTGTTAACTCAAGTGTCCTAGCCAGACTGCAATTTGGTTTACTGTGGGCCTGCCAACTTAAATTCCTCCTTGCCACTTCAGCTGGAATGGGTAGTCTTCATTTCCTGTCCTAACTTGTCCTGTGTCACAGGTCACTGTTGAGGTGATCGGCATGTGGATCTGGTGGTCTCAAAGCTCTGTTAAGTTATAGATGTTCAAACTGCCAGTATGTTGTGGATAAAAATAGAAGTTGTTATTAGATGTCTATTCATACCCTGCAGAAGCCTGGCAACATTTTGAACCTTTTCAAAATGTAAATACTGCATATTAAGCACAGGAAAGAAAATTAATATGCTGCATTTGCAAATTTATTTCCAAGTCAAAAATGCAAAGGGGGAGGAGGACTGTTGTAGCAGAATTGATATTCTACATTTATGGGGTATATTAAGAAGTTTGTAATGGCCCGAACACAAAAGAAAACACTTTAGAAATGGATTAATTGAAGTTTCTCTGATAATCTGAGCTTTTGAATTTCCTCTCTTTTGATTTTAAATTTATGGCCTCAGTATGATATTACCAGAGTTTATTGCATTTTGCAGGTGGCACTCATGTGTTGTTACTTTTTGTGTAGTATATTGTGGGCAAGGGGTTACAATTTTTGTTAAAAATTTCCAGAACCACACATGTACCTCTTCATTAGACTTGCAAATGAGTAATGCCTTTTTTCAAGGGGAGAAAATAGTTAAAACATTACAGGAATTTTTGTGCCTTTTTTCCTTAGTTAGTATTGGGAAATGTTTGCAATAAAGTTTGCTTTTTGAAACTTTCACATTTTATAGTAAGTTTTGATTTACATATGAAGTCATCATCTGACAATTTGAAACAAATGTCTTTTTAAAGCATACCAGTTTTTTGTATGTATTTCTATCGCTCCAAAAAAGTTTTAACAGATTTATCTTGCTTTCTGCTATTCAAAACAGTGGTGAGTTGTCATTTCAATGGCATGTTTTAATATCTTGAATATTTTAATAATTGGATTTAATCATTTAGTAATTGCCACCTTGATCATAGATGTCATCAGTACAACCACTACCCACAAATCCATCCACAATTTTTTCCAAAGAAAAACAATAAAAAAATAAATAACAAAAAAAAAACATTTAAAAAACAACACAATAACAAAAACAGTAAGCCAGAGTTCGTACTATCAATAATACTAACACATAAAATAGAAAAAGAAAGCATGAAGTAACACAATTTTCAGATATAATTTTTATACTTCTTCTCAGACACAGTAAGATCCGAAGCAGATTCTAATTCCTATAAGCATTCTTCAAACCTACACTGACCCTGTACTTAGTTCCAGGAGGACTCAAAATTCCTATCACTTATTCCCATGATAAATGTCCATTTTATATTGAATATGTAACATCTTAAAAGTATTCTAGTGATTTCATTTGGCTTGTAAAGATCTTGGATTTTTTAAAACCTACATAATATTTTAGTGATGAAATTTTGTACTTATGAGTATTAAATTATACCAAAAAGCCATTTACTTGATATTCTTTAAATACCATAGCACAATTCAACTAAAGCTCAGATTGTAAACCATCTTAAATAACACTAATGCAGTGTGCACATAATGAACAATATAGCTAACTTAAGTTAATTTTCATGTAACAGATAACATCTGGGGGAAATGTATATTGGTAAGTTATGCAAAACTAATTTTCTAGCGACCACATCTGTAGAAGTTATTTATTGTATGTTCACTTAACAGTCCATTATTCTGTTTAGAAATCTATTCTCTTCTTTATTAGAGCTTTTAATGTACTCACCTTGGTTCAAATGGTCTGCTCATTATCAGAAAAAATATAAATGGCATTCACATGGAACAACATGATTGTTTTTATTATATCCATTTGTGTGCAAGCACTCAAAAATGGCAAGAGAAACACATTTATTGCTTTACATTCAAAGTAATATTTAGGGGGTATTTGAAAGTCAAGCAAAACCAATCATTTGGCCAAATGGATGTATGTGTATAATCAGAAACTCCTGATTTTTAATCTCAGCATTAGGCCTCAGGCAAGTCACTTAAAGTCTTTTCCTTTGTTTCCTGATCTGAAGATTATGGGTGCTATTCTCTTAGAGAAGAAGAAAGGGTGCTTGCTAACTCAGGGTACGAAATAGGAGCATTTTTTTAATAAACATACTTGATCCTTTTTCTGTTTTTATTTTCCTAGGTTTAAGAGGTAACATATTAGACTTTTGAGGAAAAAAATATGAGACAATTACAATGCTACAGGAATGTATAAAATAGTTATAAAACTAGCTTTATTTAATTTGCCCCAACTATTCATAGACTTGAGGAAATTATAACGTTCTTTCAGAAAATCTAACTTAATAAAGCTGACCATGTCTTTCTGTTTTAAATAGATTTTATTACAGAACCAGTGATGTTGTAAAACATGAGGTTTTGTTAAAAAAAATACAAAGGCCTAATTGTATTTTTTTAAGAAAGTATTGCATCAGACGGTTTCATTTAAACATATTTGCTGGCTCTGTGCTCTCACCACAATTATTGATTCTAATTTTCCTTAAACTTGTTTTTTAAAAAGATTACTTAATGGGGGGAAAAATCACTATGATGCTTCTGGCACTAGGTTTATTTCAAACTGTATATTTGACAGTATGCCTTCTTATTATTAATGAGATGACTTTATATTTACCCCCATCTGAAACTGGGACATTTCTTTCCTTTGTAGTATCTTAGTAACAAAGCCAAATGTAACTCTCTGTGAAAGAGAAAAATGTAGCTACGATCTGGTTCACTGATAGTATGCAAAACACTCTGAAGAAATTCTCACCCCCAGTTTTTGTGCAGGAATTAAATCAAATGAATACCTGTATGAGCTATGAGTTATATTCATAAAAATCAAGCAAAAGAGATTCTTGGGATAAACAGGAGTTTCACTCCACCAAAAAAAATAATAATAATGTGGGGCTGGGAGTGGTCCAAGTTCCCGAGTATGTGCCCAGTACACACACACACACACACACACACAACCAATGCCAAAGACCAGGAAAAGTGGATAGTTGGCAAGTAGTTCAGATGAGCCTTGTAAAGAAACGTGGACCACAGAGGTGTGAGGGACGAAACTTGCACACAAATATCTGCTTGCACTCACGTGTATGATCCGATGGAAAAAAGGGCACAAGGGGAGGCGGGGGGAATCGGCTACCACCAGGACGTGGAGGCCATCTGCTGAGAACTTCCACCAAGGGCACAGAAACAATTTGCAGAAAGAGCCTGTGTGTAGAAAAGCAGAGTTGCAAGACAAATTTGGCAAGAGCAACAAAATAAAATTCTGCTTCATTAAAAGAACTATTTTACCTTGAAGATTTGCTCATGCTGTCTTTCCCTGGGTCTACGGTAAATGCAGTAAACCCTATTGGGTTCCTTTCTCTCTGCTTTCCAATGGCTAACTCAGCACCACTTCCCCCAAATTCCTATTCCTCACCCTCTGTGAAAGTCTATACCACTCATCATCTGCCCTCGTCTCTAGATTCCCATGTGCAGCTTATTTATTTTACTGATAATGTTGCAAAGGACACTAAATTATATTTAGCTGTTTCATTTTCCTAGCTTGGTAAAATAAAGAGCAATATAAGGTGTGGGAGGATGAAAAACAAGCATGATGAAAAAAGGTACAAATAGTTTTGTGGGAAGAAGAAAATGTTTGTATGTCCCATTTAGGGGAAAAAATGACATGAATATGATGACAGAAAAGAATTGTTCTTATATATATATTTTTTTAGATTCTATTTTGATTAACATTTAGTCAACTTAAGAAGAACGATCTGGAATGATGTCACCTAACAGAATAGAGATTAAATGATTAATAGTAATAATTTCCAAGTATGGCAACATGATGACATGGATACTGAAAACTGCCCAGGACAAGAAGTTGGCACAGCAGGGTTTAACTCCCAGCCCAGGCACTAAGTGATGATTTGACCTTAAGCCAACCATTTAATCACTTGGTTTCCAAACTGTGTTGACTACAGAGTCCTAACACTTCAGTTCTTCTCTATATTTATACTAAGCAGCAGCTTCCTATAAAATCGAATTAAAGTTAATAATATGAATTCAATGCAAAATACACTGGGATGACCAAGCAATAGCTTGAGCTTTCAGGACATTCCCAAACCTATCTAAATAAGAAAACATTATTAATATTCAAACGATGAAACATTACAACCTATAAGTTATACATGACCACATGTTTAACAGGTAAGTTAACCTGAAATATTGTGGAGAAGTTAGAAAGGAATGGATGATGATTTCAGATTTTTCCAAGTCCCGTAGGATGGTAATTAGCTGGTGATTTTATGCATTTCCAGGGTTTTGTCTTTAAACATGTATGTTCAGGGTCTGTCTTTGTCAGCACATGGTGGGTGGCTTCACCTCTGGGCCTCAAAAGCAAGCTCACTGTATAAATGAGAACATCAACATACCAATGTACAGTGAGGAATGCAATAGGCATGAAGATCAAAGCACTGAGCAGGGTACATCTTTATAGATCAATGGAGATGGGAAGTCAAATTATGATCAAGATGTTGCTTGTTAAACACAGAATCAGAACAAGAGGAACTAATTAAATGATTCAGATGTTTGCTGTAATCAGTACCCTCCTCTTCTCACCTTCAAGTCACAGTGAGATGGACACTGCTTAAGTTGACTTGACTCCCGTTTCTTCATTTCCAGTGTTGACCAACCATCGCCCTCCCTCAGATTTACACACTTGCTACAAAATTCTCAAGTGCTCACGGTGAGGTCTTGCCTCACCCTCTGTGTTTTTGGTTGGTTTTGCAGATCTCCTCTCTGATTCATAGTGTACTGGCTTTATGCATTAACCTTCAGAGTCTTTATTGTCCTCATCACCAAGTTCTCGGTGGCCACTTTGCCATTGCCCCCAAGAATGGCCACACTCTGCTGAGTAACATTGATCACAATTAGGCTGTTGGTGAATGTTTCAAGCACCCAAACTCTGCCAGAACTGGAGAAGATATACGGAGGATCTAAAGCACGGTCTCTACCTACAGAGAGCTTGTAGGCAACAGGAAGGGAACACTGACACATAAAACATTTAAAGATCAAGACAGTATAAAATGAAGTCCTTTATACACAAACAATGAATCATGGAACACTACATCAAAAACTAATGATGTAATGGATGGTGATTAACATAACAATAAAAAATTTTTAAAAAATGAAGTCCTAAGCCACATAGTATAGAAAGAGAATAAGACAGTGGGAAGAATAAAATGCTAATTATCAGATACAGAGATACAGAGAGCAAAAAGCGAAAGAGAACTAAGAGGGCGGTGGTGTCAAGCATTCAGAGGAAATAGCACTTAAAATATAATAGACTTGGCACTATATATATGCATATGCACACTTATATAAAATTATATGTGCATTAATTATACATAATTATATATTATCATATAATTTTAATTAATTTAATTGATAATAGGTTGTATGATATATGTTATATAATATGTGCTGTGTATTATATACTATATATTCATTACAATATAGAAAGGGAAATGAATGAATTGGCTGAAATTGTGGTTAGTCACCATGATACAGCTCTTTTCTTCCCCTCCAGCAAGTGTTAGAGGTTGTCAAGGCTTCACGTGGTCTCTTTCCGGATCCTCTAGAAGAAGGAATCTCATTTGATATTTATTCAACATTCATAGAGCCACCTCCAACATTGGATACAGAAATGAAGGTAGGTTTCCTTCTGTCTCTTAATTCACCTTGTCTCAGCATTTTATTCTCTATGGGCAGGAGGGAAAAAAACAAATGCTCTTCCATTTTCTTTCCCTCTGATTTTTCCCAGTTCAGTATAAATATTTCTTTTAGGGTTGACTTGCTCGTGGGCCAGCTGAGGATGGCTCAGCAATTTCAATCTCTCCACTTCCACTTTCCTCAAAGTAAGCACTGATTAGCAGCACCATGACTTGATCTGTCCTGATGCTCATGAATAACAGAAATGCAGGATAACATCCAATCAAAATCTTCCAGATCAACATCATTCCTTGTAGAAAAGTACCCAGGGGAAGTTTTAGGTTACATATAAATCACTGAACGTTCCAGAAGTCACCTGAGTGTTCTTTATTTTTAATATTCCAGGGATTGGATCAAGAACAAGGCCCTGAGGAATCCCAGTCAGAAGCCAACACTTCCGACGTGGATCCTTTAGTGGGTTTCACCATCAAAGATATAAAAGCAGTTCTGGATCAAGTCACAGATGATATTTTAATTGGCATTCAGGTACTCAGCCTTGATAGTGTGCTCACTTATTTTATTATTACTGGTTAATTAGCCAACCTGAGCCTTAATGTCTGTAAACACTACCCACACTCCGCCAGCAAGAGTGAT
The DNA here is from genome assembly GCF_011800145.1 of Mirounga leonina. Classification (NCBI taxonomy): domain Eukaryota; kingdom Metazoa; phylum Chordata; class Mammalia; order Carnivora; family Phocidae; genus Mirounga; species Mirounga leonina. Next base: position 3,685,946 of record NW_023270237.1, read on the forward strand.
GCTTATGATGGAGGACTTCAATTTCACATCTCCCCGTAATTCACAGTTGAGTCATCTGAGACTCAATAAGATCACACGAAACAGGTTCCCCAACAGCACCTAGAGTAGGGTGTGTTGCCAGTTTCCACAATCATCCGTCATCAAAACCCAAAAAGTAAAACGGTAAAAACTTCATGCCCGTCATACTGTAAACATGGCTCATGCAAGAGTAAATTGAGTACCTTTCTAACAGCAAACACAGAAGATCAACCATAATTCTTAGGTAAGTCTTCCCACCAAATTTCTAAAGAGAGGCCTTCAAATCCTTGAACTCCCTCTCGGAGAGTTTGTTCCTTTTTATGTACCACTAATAGCTAAGCAATATATACCAAAGGCTGCCTGGAAATGGTGATGGGACAGCCATCCCGGTAGCAACTGCCACTCAGGGATCAGTCAGCTTAACTTTATGTCTAACCTTTTTTTCCTGTCAAAACAAAACAAAACAAAAACCCATCTCTACCTCAACACAAAGACTTGCATCATTTTTCAGGCAAAATGGTTAAATAAGTGAATTGCATACTTTAAGAAGATTTACAATTTCTTGTAGAAATGACCATGAATCAATAGAACAACAAACTACATGTTTAAAATATTAATGCATCTCAGGGAAAGATTTAATTGTTATCTGAACATAAGTTGATATATAAAAAGCACACTATATTAACAACTAATTTAGAAAGAGCAAAAGATTAGCTTGGCATAAGCATACCTTGTTACTTGTCTAATCATCAAACTTTAATGCACTATTTATATAACATTTAATGATTTGATACCAACAGAATCAGCCAAAGTCCTCAGCTTAATAAGGGGTGTTTAGTGTTTACCAGAAATAGTGGTAGAACACGTTTTACACAAAGCTTTATTGTTAACAATCCCATGAATGTAATAACTGGTTACTGTGTGGAAGGGCAGAGTGCAGTTGAATTAAACTGAGTTCAGAACATATCTCCTTTTTAGATTTGATAACATTTCATCTAAATATAGTTTATGTATAATCATGGCCCTGGGCTCCTTTGCCAACCGGCAGCTCTGAAATTATTGCTGAGGAACTACTAGACAGTAATAGAATTGTTTGCAGGCCCCCAAAATTGAAAACATCTTTACCAAGGCCATGTTCCATGTAGTGAGCAGTATATTTTTAACTGTTCATTGAATTTTTTTTTTTTTTACTGTTAGAGTTTGCAACATTTATACCACTACTCTATAACAGAAAGAATATGATTGCTGTATATGTGTGTTATTGTCCCTTTGGCCTAAAGCCAACCTTGCTGCGGCTGGAAGTTCATTAGCTTGTTCATCTAAATGCAATTAGGCATAGAAAGGACTTGGACCAGAGGTGGGGGATGCAGATCCTTTAGGTGCCACAATCATTTCCATTTTAAGTGGATTCATGGACATTAGTCTGGGCCAAATTACTGCCAATTTTTCAATAAAATGGCTTGGTGATGTGGATTTATACGATGTCTCAAGTTCTAGCAAACCCCTTTATGTCTTTTCTCTCAATAGTCCTGGTAAACTACATGAGAATGAGCCAGGCACTTCCCTGATAAATAAATTGAAAAATGATAGACACGGAAAGACTAAATCATTTATCCAGTGTTTCCAGGGTCAGGAACTGTTGAAAGACCCTGAATGGGAGCTGTGACCTGGATTCTCGTTCCAATCCCAGTGTTATCCGCAAAAACCACACAACCTCTAATATCACGACCAGACTACTTTGGACTTTAATACTCTGGTGGTATGGCACGATTTCAGTGTTTACCCTTGTGTCTTGGTCAAGTCCCAAGTTTAATTACTCTCTGCCTACCTAAATTTTTTCCCCTGTTTTAGATAGGTAAGTTATTTTCCCCTTCTAAACCCTGCCTTCCAATGTTGCTGGCTCTTAAAACTACAGCATCCCTGTTCAAAGGTAGCCACATGTCAGTGGTCAGTGTAGGAACACGCTGACTTGCTGTAGGACCATTTAATGAATTAGTTTTTGCAAGATGTTTTCAATTTTCCAATAGTTTTTTTTTTTTCTCCTTTATTTAAGAGCCATGCTGTTATTATAATTTTTGGAGGAAAAGGCAGTAGAGAATTCATGTTTTGAATACAGTTTTTAGAGCTCCTTCTCCAGTGTGGTTTCAGGCATTTTTCCCTTTCTGTAATTCAGAAATTTCAGAGAATGTAGTGTGAATCTTTAAATTTTTTATGTTAATCCACTTACTTTCCCATTGACGAACTTTATAGTTCTAGAGATTTATTAAGAATGAAGTTATCTTGGCCCTGAGATATTAATTAAAATTATACTGAATAGAGCAAACATTTTAAGCTTATATAGTTTAGGTATTTTAATTTTAAAGATACATTCAAAATGAAATTATTTTGGCCCTGAGTTGTATAATAAAATTATACCCAATGGAGCAAACTTTAATATATTTAAAGAATTACGTTTCAGAAAAATATGAATACTAACACTACATTCTTACATTAAATGCTGGCTGTTGGCCCTAAGCAACAGGGTAAAATAATGTAAAAACCTTGAGGGAAGTTTGCCATCTTAGGACTATAGGTATTTTTAGGTCAACTTGAATTTCCAGGTTAGAAAAGCTGAGTGGGAGAATACCTCAAGGTAGTGGTCAGTGAGAGGCTATTGAACCCAGGTCATGGGTTTTCCATTCTTCCCTTAAAGGCAATAGAAACTTTTCCTATGCTAGTGGTTGGTGGGATAGCTAATCTGCTCAGCAGTGTTCCGAGGAATAACAAGGAGACATGGTAGACTAATGACAACCTCGTTCTTGTCCAGAGCAGGAGGCTTTTCGTCCAGGTGCTGCTGGTTGGGTCTGAACCGAAGTACTGATCACCATAGGCTAGAGATCTGAAATGTAGCTCTCCTGTCAGCACACAACGCTATTCGGCCTGCACCTTACCCTCACGAACCTTCTCCCACAAGCCCACACCTGTGTCGATGAATTTTGTCTCAGTGAAATACCAGAAAGGCCTCCAAGTTAATGTGCAAACACTGGTGACACCATGAAACAGAAGCTGGTAGATAATAGTAGCTGCGTCCTTAGTTGAAAGAAAGGAAATTATTAGTGGACATTGAACACATTAATTGAACGTGGGAAGAGTTAGCTGTTTAGTTAGAGTGGTGCTTCTCAATTCTTTGGAATTGTGACAAGATTATTTCTTCAAACCGTTTCAATTCCTCTATGGTCTAATAGTTTGCACGCCAGAAAGAAGCAAGAGTAACGTATTTTAAAAATCTTTCACAAGGCTGTATTACTGAAATATAACATTGGTGAATATATCAGAAAATTAAGAGTTGGAATTATGAATTTAAAAGTTAGCATATAATGTTAACATACTTAATTTTTAACTACTTAATTTTTCAGATAAGAACTAATCCCCAAAGTGGCTCAGGGACTTGTCCAAAGCTACATAACTAAATTAATCCCTATGTCTCCATCTCCTAGACCAATGTTTTTTCCACCTCTACTAAAACCATGACCAAGGGGATTAGTGATTCCTGAAAAATGACAGAGTTCCTTTGTAACCTGGAGGACGATGTTCATTCTTCCTTGCCTCCTCCACCCAACCACCAAGAAAGGAAAAATGAAAAAAATGAGAAGCCAGAGGCCAGAGTTTCATCTAGGGCTTGATAAAACTTGAGCCAGGGGCGCCTGGGTGACTCAGTTGGTTAAGCGTCGTATCCTTGATTTCAGCTCAGGTTAGGATCTTGGGGTGGTGAGATGGAGCCCCATGTCAGGTCCAGCAGGGAGTCTGCTTGAGATTCTCTCCCTCTCCCTCTGCCCCACCTCACGCATGCGTGCTCTCTCTCTCTAAAATAAATAAATCTTTAAAAAACAACAATGAAAAAAAACTTGAATCAAAAAGATGGGTACTCACATAAGGATCCAGAATTGTTGACACCAGTGTGATCTTTTCAGAAATATTGATTCTTACCATGAAGGTGAAACAAAATCTCATCAGATAAGGTAACCAGAGTGTACACTTCAAAACTATCTATTACAGTTACACTCATAAATAAATAAATAATAATGAAAATTTATATGTAGCCCAAAACAGTATTTGAGTTTTTAAATTTATTCTGTATAAATTGAAATAACAGAAGTTTCTCAAAATACAGTTACCCCGAAGACATCAAATTATGTTATAGACGTTAACATTCTAAACTTCAAATTGCTTATTAATAGTTATGTGTATAAACTACTCCTCATACACTCGTAAATGTTTTTTAAATCACCTAAACAAAACACCAGTTTTGCCACATCGCTCACCACTGGCTTCTCTATGCATAATTTTATTACCCATCATGAAAAAAAGGAAGACATTTCCGGGACTACTCATGTTCAGATAACGTGGAAGGATTTCTGGAATTTTGCAGGTAGCAATGTCAGCCCAGAGAATATCACTGCCAGAGGCTAAATGCTATCACAGCTGCGGCAAACACTAAAACCTGTCAGCAATCACGTACTTTTTTTCTACCCAAACTATACCGCAAAGTGGCATAATTCCAAGAGTTATAATGTCTGATGAATATTCTTAATTATGAGAATTGTTTTAATTGTGAGATTATTTGTGTTGTGATTTCACAACAGAAGTTTTTTGAGATCCCGTTTAGAATGTATTTACACAGGAGACAAAAACATCATTGCAAAGGGGTGGGGGGACACACAACACCGCACTAACTGAGCCCAGAGCAGTTATTCTGATTCGGTGCTTATTGGTAAAGTCCGTCTGAAAATACAGATAAATTATCCTATCTTCCAACACAAGGCTATGTGAAAAATGGCTGTCCAAATACCACTTCCTGTTCATAGCAGCCATGCTATACATCGGGAATGTGCAGAGAAATATGATAAAGTGTTATCACATCACTACAGGCTGAAACACGGCTCTGTCTGCAAAACAGGAAGGTGTGTGAGGGATAATGTCTGTCTTTAGGCACTATAGTATGTCAAAACCACAAAGACAATGTGCAGCAAAAGATAGCTCCATCATAACCACTTTTTTATGATTGTCTTCACAGACCGCGATAAACGAAAAGCTGCAAATACAGGAAGAGGCCTTTAATGCACGAATAGAAAAATTGAAAAAGGCCTGAGGACTCAGTACAAGGAGAGTGATGCTAAACTTCACAGAACCAAACACAACCAGCCAGAATAGTAGACTCTCCAGAGCAGCATATCTCCTTCATTTTGTTGGGAGAGGAAAACCAAGCCTCACATTTTATTATCCTAACTAATTAGAAAAGTATTGGCCCCCATTTTGCTATCTCCTGTCCCGTAACAGCCTCCAAATTTATGGCACTAAGTGTAATAAGAACATTTTGTACACAAGAGTTTGGAGAATTATATATAAAAATACAATTACTTTTACGATACCCCTTTGACATTTTGACTAATAAATGCTATTCATCTTCAGGGAGAGTGAAGCCAACATTTTTAAATAAGGAAAAATAATAATAATTTTATCCATATTGACCCAGTGAGCTGCCATATTACTGGAGCCCTGTGAACAGATACCACACTGCCAAGGATAAAACTTGCTAACAATAGCAATTAAAATGCATACACTATGGTTCCCCCCCCCCTTAAATCACTTGGTTTTCTTATTTAAATGTTTCAGTGTGAAACTAATTTTCTGAAATTATATAATGCAGTTTGAAGCACTTTAATTTATTCTGTACTGCATTTGTTATTTCTAATCTTGTTACTCTCCCAGGAGAATACATGACCTATATAAAAAGAAGCAATGTATAAATGGTTATTAAAGACCAACCTATATATAGATTGTAAAAATCTTAAGTACAAATCAAACTCACAGAGCTCTTCAAATTAACCATTATATTGCAGTAGAATGATTGAAAACATCTCAAGCCTTTAAATACCTTTATTAAAATATGATTTTAGAAGAAAAATATCTATTTGCCAACTGATTGTTTCAGGTTGGATAAATTAAATTAATTACTAGCTAAGTCCTTTCCAAATTTCTTAACTTCAGAGTATTTGAGAATGGAGAGCATTACTAGGAAGGGGAGAGTTCCTTCCAGAAGTTTCCAGTTTAGGAGTGCCTGAGTGGCTCAGTCGGTTAAGCGTCTGCCTTCGGCTCAGGTCATGATCTCAGAGTCCTGAGATGGAGTCCCACATCAGGCTCCCTTCTTAGACTGCTTCTCCCTCACCTTCTGCCTGCTGTTCCCCCTGCTTATACTCTCTCTCTCTCTCTTTATCTCTCTGATAAATAAATAAATAAAATCCTTTTCTTTTTAATTTGAGTTGATAAAGGAATATACACACTCAGTTAAAGACAACAACAAAGTGTAGACAATGAAAAATAAATTTCACCGAAGCTGGGTACCCCCATTTCTCTCCCCATGAGGCAACCATGGCTTCCAGTAAATTCTTTTTTTTTAAGATTTTATTTATTTATTTGACAGAGAGAGAAAGAGAGCATAAGAGGGGGAGCTGCAGAGGGAGAGGGAGAAGCAGACTCCCCACTGAGCAGGGACCCCAATGCAGGGCTCGATCCCAGGACCCTAGGATCATGACCTGAGCTGAAGGCAGCCATTCAACTGAGTGAGTCACCCAGGCACCCCCCAGTAAATTCTTGGAGAAGTATTTTTTATCCATTTAAATAATTGGATGCTTGTATAGAGTGATCTTTTTATTTTTAACATAATTTGCATTGTTCTTTACATTGCTCCTTTCATCAAATATTTTGGAGATAATTCCCTATCAATGCATTTTAACGACCATACAGTATTTCATTTTATCAATTCCATAACTTTTTTAACTAGTCCTATTGATGAACTTTTTATTGCTTCCAGTAATTTACTATCACAACGCTACATTGCCCTTTTTATGAACATGTATGATTATACCTGTAGGATGAATTCCTAGGAAGGGAAATTTCTAGGTCAAATTTAGTGCCTTTCAAAGATATTTCACCAACAGTGAAATGAGAATACCTATCTCTCTTTACATTGTTACCAACAAGCACTGGCCAACTTTTTATCTTTGGTATTCTGATAAGAAGAACATAATGTCACACTGTTGTGTTAATTTGCTTTTATCTTCTTACTCCACACAGATTGAGCAATGTTTATATGTTTATAAACAAATGCGTGTGTGTGTGTGTGTGTGTGTGGTTAATCCTCCTAATAACCTTAAGGCAGAGAAAGATAGGTATTATTAGCCTCATGTATGATTGTACCTGTTATGGAGCCTGAAGCTTAGAGAAATTATTAACTTGAACCAAGTTGCACAATTAGTAATTGATGGATCAGGGCTTTAAACCCAGGTCTGACCTATTTTATAGACGAGGAAACTGGAACACAGAAAAATTTTAGGTACTTTTCCCATGATCGCACAGCCAGTAAGTGGTAGAAACAGGTTTTGAACTGAGGTATCTATGATCATAAAACCCACATTCTTCACCTTTATCTTCACTGAGCTATCTCATTGTCAATATGAAACAAAGTGAAAACTGGTCTTTCTTTTTTGTTATTGGTTATAATAAAGGAACACACTATTGTTAGCATATTAAGTATTCAGAAAAGTTATGCAAGAAAGGAAAGTATAACTCTGCTCCTTTCATTCATTCATTTATTCATTATCCAGTATATAGCATTGAGTACCTACTATGTACCAGGGCACTGAGTAGGGAGCCAAACAGACATGGTCTCTGTCCTAATGATCTAGTAGGGGAAATAGTTAATACTAACTGTGATAAGGACAAGCTTTGAGGAATTATGAGAGTATTGAACAAAGGAGTCTGGGAGGTCACGACATGTCCCACTGGTTTTGACATTTGGGCTAGGAACCGAGGGGTACCTAGAATTAACTAGACAGAAGAAGGTGAAGGAAGAGGAAATTCAGACAGTGCAAAGTCCCTGGGACACAAGGAGAGGCTGAACAATTTAGACACAGTCAAAGCTTTCGCAGGGTCCCATAGACCACATTACAGAATTTCATTTTTAAGCTAATAGCAATGGAAACTTGTTGATAAATTTTAAATAGCAATTGACATCAGATTCATATTTTTTAAAATGTCATCTCCCTGGTGCTAGGCCTTCTATCCATGGAGACAAGGAAAATAGTATTTTCATAAAAGGGTTCCTACTGCTAATGATGCTAAGCTCGACTTCTTAGCAATTCCTACGAGTGAGAGAAATAAAGAAAAATTTTGACTTTTTGAAGTCACAAGGTTCACCTACTCGAAGCAGTCTTTGACACAGAGGCAGCCTTCTGAAGAGCCAATTAAAAACCAATACCAACCTATTACTTAGACAAGCAGCAATCTTTCTCTTGCATCCACAGTAAGATATCATTCTTCCATCTGCAGGAATAATTTGGGGCACTTTTTTCCTCACCTCCATGATAAGTTTCAAAGGGAAAATATATTCATTATGTTATGAACAAGCCACAGACTGCCACAATTTCAGGTATTTGTAGGCACTGTTGAGCCTAAATATAGCTGTGGAGTCATTTTTCCAAAATCCGAATATAAAGCCCCTATTTCTATCCTCCATTTGATTGGAACCATTCAACCATCCTGGTAGATAATAAGTTTGCATGTTCTTAGATTGCATTTCATTATGCTTCAGTTGCCCTAGAGAATAAACGTGCTCCTTTTCCCAACAATTGTAGAGGAGAAATACTTCTGACATCTCAAATTTCAGAGAGCCTCAGGAAGACGTCCCTCTTCTGGACATCAAAGTCTTTTTTTTTTTTCCTGGACATTGATTTGTTAAACAAGAGAAGTCAGTACTCCTTTGTGGCAACCAAAATACCTATTAATTTAAGTTTCCCAAGCAAAAAGTAATCTAACTCAAAATAATACCATCTTGTTGGAATTCAAATTCCAAAACAAAGAAAGAATACTCAAAATCTCTTTTGTTTTTAGGATCCCTCCTTTTTTCATGAAAGTACCAGCAGTGGAGATTGGCTTATCTTTCCTCTTGGTTTGAGTCACCAAAGAGTTTTGTGTTATTTTACTTAATTTTTAGCTTCAAAGAATGTTCAGTGCAGATGTCTCCAACGGTCATTTGATGTTTGTTTGTTCTTTTGAATATATTCAGGGCACTTCTAGCTAGGACAAAGGAAATAAGACAGATAAGGTCCTTGACTTGCTGGAGTTCATGGAATTGATAAAGTTTATAATCTAGAAGCAGATAATAAACAAGGGAAGAAATAAGAGGATCTTAGATAACAATAAATCATGCTAATAATTAATACAAAGCCATGGGATAGAAGGTTCCGGGGTGTGGGAGAGCTACTTTTACCTGCGGTGCTCTGAGAACTCTGCTTGGAAGGGGTGGCTTTCAAGCTGAGACCAGGGTAGGAGAAACCAGCCATGACCCCCCAGGGAACATCTGTTCCAGGCAGTGAGGGTAGCAAGTAAAGTGACTTGCCAAGTAGAACCTCTGATCACACAAAGCAGCTCTCAGGGAAGACAGGTGTACCCACGTCTCACTTCTGGGAAGTACCTGGCTGCTCTGCGACCTCAGACCCTCGTATTCCGAATCTAGTACCTTTTCCACTCTGTCACATTGCCATGGTCATATTGCCTTATCTAAAAAATATATACGTAATTACAACCACAAATACTTATTGGGATAGCCCAAAACCCAAATAAGCCCATCTACTTGAAAGAAATCTTGGTCCAAATCTCTCTTGCAAAAGAATTTCAAACAAATTATGTAGATACTCTACTCCAAAAGACGAGGAGCATAACTGCCATCATTATGTGTGGGCTGTGCATAGTGACTTTTTTCTAAGAATACAGTATGTAGAGAGCACCTTACAGTTAAGAGACCTGACAAATGCTACTTCCTCCATATAATCAATATCAACATCAATAGTCAAAAATCATGTCGATGGCATATACACTTGATATGAGTTGATGAAAATAGTACTTTCCTCCCCAAAACCCATAACCCTAGACTAATCATGAGAAAAACATCAGGCAAATTCCAGTAGAAGAGCCTACAACATACCGGATCAGTAGTACTCAAAACTGTCAAGGTCAGGGGTGCCTGCTCAGTCAGTTAAGCATCTGCCTTCGGCTCAGGTCATGATCCCAGGGTCCTGGGATCGAGCCCCAGATTGCATCAGGCTCCCTGCTCAGCGGGGAGTCTGTTTTCCTTCTCCCTCTGCCCCTCCCCCTCCATTCCTGCTCTGACTCTCACTTTCTCTCTCAAATAAATAAATAAAATCTTAAAAAAAAAAAAAAACATTAAGGTCATCAAAAACAAGGAAAGTGTGAGAAAATGTCATAGCCAGAGGGAGCTTAAGGACACATGACAACTAATAAAATGTGGAATCCTGGATGTGATTCTGAAACAGAAAAAGGGTATCTAAAGAAATACAAATATGAACTTTACTTAATAAAAATATATCAATATTGGTTCATTAACTGTACCAAATGTGCCACACTAATGCAAGACTAATAATAACAGTAATAATTAGTAATAATAGGAGAAACTGTGGGGAGGGAGGGAAACAGTATACTGGAAGTCTCTGTACTATCTGATCAATTTTTCTGTATATCAAACTTTTAAAAAATCATGTATTAACTTAAAGAATCTCAGTCAAAACAAAATTAGAAGGAAAGATGCCCCTAGTTAAATTTCACCACTGTTGTAGTGACATCTCCTTCCTAGTGACACATGAAAAATAAGATGTAGCCATCTTGCAAACTAGCAGGAAAAAGAAATGCTCATAAAGAAGGTCAAACTGATAAATCCCATTTTTAGAGAAATTGCAAACATCCTCAGTCTTGGGCCTAAACTTACCTTCTCAGTTCTGTGGTAGATTTTGATACTTTCTAAAAACGTGCATTACTCATAAAAGCAGAGGGTATATGGGTTCCTTTTAATACCCAACTCTGCAATATAACATATAATATGGTCTATCAGCTAACCTTCAATAAAAACATCAACTATTTATAGAATGGTCCCAGTCTCTCAAGCTGTTCTCAAAGAGGTCAATTTCCTCTAGATGCTACTAAGACTTCTCTCAATGAGCATTCCTTGACTTATATAACATAGGCATAATATGGAAAATGCTGTTTTTAAATAGAGAGAGGATAGATGATAGATTAGATAGATGAAACATAAGTGATATCCAACAACTTGAAATCGGGCATGGCCATGATTTCTTGCCATTATGTCACACACAGAAAAAGGCTAAAAAAGCCTGGATATTAATTTTTTTTATCAAATATCAATCTCAAAATAAAAAAAAGGAGGGGGAAGCCCCTGTTCATATCCTGATGAAATTTTATATGAATGTATTGTCAATACATGACCTTTCTAAAACCAAGTTTTAAATTCAACCAGAATAAAAGTGCTCATCTTCCGACCCTAGACAGAAGTTAATCCTACAGTGATCAACAAAATGTTTCTGCCTTTTATTTCCTTATCTTTTTCTGCATAATAACTGATACTATTATTTTTCATGAACCTTATCCATTCCCCTTTTCAGTTGTTACTGGGTTTCATGGGTTAGGATATAGTTAACGTTTGTGCTGAAATTCAAAATGAAACAATAAGAAGTGTTGTCACTCTACCTTGCCAGATCCAGAACTTGTTGCATCTGCTTAAGAAATGTAACTGAGTTTGTTTCTCAGAGTCAAAAACTAATGATGTATTGTATAGTGACTAACATAACATAATAAAATAAAATTTAAGAAAATTAAAAAATTTTAAAAATGTTAAAGAAATGTAACTGAGTGATTGGACAAACGTTATGACCCACAGGATTCAATTTTCAAATAGTAGGACCACAGGACCATGGTGCTGAAGGTCTTGAACATCATCTAATTCAACCCTGTCACAATGAAGAAAGTGAGCCCTAACAAGTGAAAACTTGGTGATTATAGTTAATTTGTGGCAGGATCCAAACTAGAATACAGATCATTCATTCATTCATTCAAACCTCCTTATGTTCAACACATGTTTAATAAGTATCTTCTGGGGGTAAGAAGTGACACTGAGCACATATAAGCTAAGACAGGCATAACTGCTGACCTCATGGAGTTTATAGTCTATCAGGAGAGGTAGATTTTAATCAATCACACAAGCAATTATAAAAGCATAACTGTAATGGATGCTATAAAAAAAAAAGATAAACTCCTGCAGTGAGAGCTTATTTAGAGGATTATGAGCAAATCAAGGAAGGTTCCACTGGGAGAGTCACATTTGAAAGATCAGTAGGCACTAATGAGGCAAAGAGGGGAGAAAAGAGTTCTCAGACCAAGGGAACAGCAAGTGTGAAGTCTCTGTGAAAAGAGAACACAGGAAGTAGAGACTATGAAAAGCAGCGGGTGTGGCCTGGGCCTCGAAAATGAGTGGGAGCATTTTCCAAATCTGAAAATGCTTAGGTAAGTGGAAATTGGATTATGCAGAGCCTTGTATGTCAGGATAAAGAGTTTTGTCTTTGTCTTAAATACAATGAGGAGTTATTGAAAGGTTTCAAGAGATTTGGAGGTGGTTGGTGAAGGACAAGCCCATTTGCGCTATGCCAAGATGATTCTAATTGCAGTAGGGAGAATGGAGAAGAGACCAGGGAGGATGGGGTCACCCAGCGGGGAGACTTTGCCAGCCTGGTGCTCCATTACACTACATACGTGCATACGTGTCAGAAGCCGTCCACCAGAATCCACTCTCCCAGAATGGTAGGTCTCCATTTCCCAGGTCACGTGGCAGTCGGATATGACCATGTAACTAAGCTGCAGCCAGTGAAATGTGAATAGAAGTGAAGTGGGCTTCTTGGAGGGTGTTGCTCAAGACCAAACAATACCTCTCCTTGTTCTCTCTTCCGCCTTTCTGCTGGATGGCTATGAGGACAGTGACATTTTGAAGGTAATAGAGCAACTGTCTGCCTAGGTTCCTAAATGCCCCCACCGCAGGAGACACTTCCCAACCTAGATCATGTGTCCAGACTGTCTTATGAGGCAGAAATGAGCTACCACTTCTTAGGATGACTTCATTCTGGGGTCTATCTGTTACAGCAATTTAGCGTGCCCTAATTAACTCAGTGAATATGTCTGTCTGTGTTTGCGCCGATGTACTGTGTCTCATATGGGTCAATGTCTATAAACTGGGAAAACAACTAGCAAATTCATTAGCTAGGGACCTGCTTTAGTTTTATTACATAAGGTAATTACTTCTCAGTTTATATAAGCCCACGGCCCCTCCTAGACTGACATTCTATGAAATAATTGACTGAGCCTTACAAGTGTGATGAATTGCACACTCAGGAATTTCCCATGAGAGGACACACCTTAAATAGTTTCTAGTTTAAGCAAGGCCAGTAAATTTTTAAATATCTATGGTTAGTTAGGGATTATTCTACTATAATAAGAAAAGTATAAATAAGACTCTAAATTATTAATTTGCTAATAGTTTTTCCTTTCAGCCAAGGTTATTTCCTGAGCTGAAATACTCTTTAATTCGCTAAAAGTTATTTAGTAGGGTGCCTGGGTGGCTCAGTTGGTTAAGCGACTGCCTTCGGCTCAGGTCAAGATCCTGGAGTCCTGAGATCAAGTCCCACATCGTGGTCTCTGCTCAGCAGGGAGTCTGCTTCTCCCTCTGCCCTTCCCCCCTCTCATGCTCTCTCTCTCATTCTCTCGCTTAAATAAATAAATAAATAAATAAATAAATAAATAAATAAATAAATAAAAGTTATTTACTAAATACTTCTACAGGAACCTCACTAAGGCCCACATTAGAGCAAATATTGATATGTTGGATGCTATCAATATTAACTATATTTATTCCTAAAAACCAATCTGTGTTTCTGAAGTATTATTCTGGTTTGGATAGTCTACAAGTTAAAATAAAAGACACGCTCAGATCATAGACAGAGTTTGGAATAGAAAATTTGAGATTCTGTCAGAAAAAAAAGAATGGCTGTTGGGTGGGAAACTCCATGTCTACTCCATCTCCACAACACCTCACACTTCAGGATGTCCTACCATGCTCGGCATTTTCCAATTCCAAATTTAGAGAGACAGAGAGAGAGAGAGATTTTTTTCCTCCTTTTCCAGGATTATGCTACTGGTGCTGATTATTATCTCTGGGTGGGTGTGGTTTTTAAAATGTTTGCCATAGAAGAAGCTAAATGCATTCCAACATGTCTATTAAAAATAGGTAGAAATTGTTGAAACCAAACCTTTTCAGCTCTTAAGGTACTGGATTCATATTGAATTATTATTACCATTTCCTTTCCGCTGAAATTTTGATGACATGGTCATCATTCATTCAACCAAGTGTGGCCATTTCAGATTCAGTTAAGTGTCTTTATTCAAGGTGTCCTCATAGTCTCCTTTATTTGTTAGAACTATTTCAAAATGAATAGCCAGATGAATCACCAGAGCATTGCAAAGCAAAACTCATGTGTCAGGACTGAACTGAGGAAACAGAACAAACAAAAAGATGAGGCAATTATAGACTTGGGAAATTGTTTATGATATAATATTGAATAAAAAAGGAAAAATCTATCATTTAATATGAAATGCGTGTTGTGGAGAAAATCTGATAGGCAAAGAAAAAGCATTCAAAAAAATGGGGGTTATCTTGTGGTGGTAAGATTACAGGCGATTCTTAAATTTTTTGCTGTAGTTTCCATTCATTTTATATTAACTATTTTTTAACTAGTAAGAAATAAGCACTGCTTCTAATAGGTTTAAGCTATCCCCTAGCCTGCACTGTTATTGCCCTTTTGCCGGCTTCTGGGCCAACCCCCTGGAAGAGGGGCAGAGTTGGGGCAGGCATGGAGTCTCTCTACAGCAACCATTAGAAGGCAGCAGGTACCATTTGGACCAGGGCAAGCACAGAGAGCTGCCCCAAATTGCTACTGTTCTAAAAATGCTCCCAGGCTTAACATTAGCAAGCCTATGACAGTGGGTAAGTGGACACATTGACTATGTAGTAGTCAGATAACTTCTAGAGCTGGATTCCATGGAGCATTCTGTCGGAAGGAACTGCCTAAAGGCGGGCATGTTGCATAACCCCACTGTGCCTCTGGTTTATTGTTTATAAAATGCCTGACAATAGGTAAAAGGAGGTGACATTGAAAAGCCTTTTCCTAAAACTCCCTGATTTTAAAAAACTAGGAACACAGCATGTTAAAGAATGTCTCATTTTGGCTTAAAATTGAAAGACCAGATGTATTCCCATTTAAGCCAAGAACGAGACAAGGGTAGTAAGCAATGAAGTAATCATATGAAGACCTGTCTAATATCTGTCTCCCAGTCCAGGCTATAGCTCTAGGAGGGCAGGGACCGTGCTCTTTCTCCAACATCTAGCACCGTGCCTAGCAGAGTAGGTATTTCATGAATATTTTGAGGAGGGAGAGCAGAAAGCAAGCAGACACACTGGCTGGCTGGCTGGCTGTTTTCACCACCGGTATTGAGCTTTTCCTACCACTACAATAAGACAACATACGGAAATTAAAAGTATAATTAACACAAAGCTAAAATTATTATTGTTTTTAGATCATATGCTTATCTACTGAAAACCCATGAGAAAAACTATTCTAAAAAATAAGAAATCGGCTTAAAATGAATATTAAAAATAGATTTTCTATAAATTAGTAAGGATTCCAAAATACAATGGAAAAAATCTCTTATAGCAGTAACACACATACCAAGTACTTCAGGTAAAAGTAGGAAATGTAAAGGACCTGGCTGAAGAAAAATATAAGACTCTCCTACAGGGCGTTTTGCTAGATGCAATGTTTAAATATAGTAGAGATGTCTTTTTAAGTGTAATTTCACTGAAAATCTCAGGGTCTGTAATTGCGAATGCTAGTCTGCGATCAACATGAATGCTGAAAGAATAAAAAAGGGCGAAGGCTTTCCAATTTAAAAACGTGACAAACCTAAAATATTTTTAAGTATGATGTTAGTGGAAAAAATAGCCATCAAATTAATAATTTTTTTTACAGTGAAATTTCCCTGGGTGGCCGAGTCTATGAATTTAGAGTCACTCAGTCCTGAGATCCATTCTTAAATCTGCCCCCTGCAGATAAAAGCAGTGTCAGCTGCCTCAGCCTCAGCTCACTCATCTCTAAAATGGGGATAAAAAGAACTCTATTTTCACAGGCCAATGGGAAAATAAAGAAATCTATAAGAAATGATGATGAGACAATAAATTGAGGGACAATGTTTATTTGTTACATATTCATATTCTGTATATTACATCTTACAGAGTATATCAACAGGTTAAAGCATTAAATGCAAGTGCAAATGTTAAAACTACAGAATAGCTAAAAAAAAGTATAAGTGATTCTTTTCCTAATCTTGTGATGGGGAAGGCTTTAACAAATAAAAGCAATGAAACAATGTCACAAAGAACAGGCAAAAAGGATCATTTTAACTACAGAAAAATTTTGAAATGCTCCGTGTAAAAGAAAATTCACTGTAAGTAAAAAGAAAAAGAAAAGAAATAAAAAGAAAAAATAAATAAAAGTACTTTCAGCAAGACAAATGACAGATACGGAGTTAACAACTTTAATATATTAACAGCTCTTTAAAATCAATACAAAGAGGGCGCCTGGGTGGCTCAGTTGGTTAAGCAACTGCCTTCGGCTCAGGTCATGATCCTGGAGTCCCGGGATCGAGTCTCGCATCAGGCTCCCTGCTCAGCAGGGAGTCTGCTTCTCCCTCTCCCGCTCCCCCCTCTTGTGCTCTCTCTCTCTCTCTCAAATAAAAAAAAAATTTTTTTTAAATCAATACAAAGAATGCTAACAACTCAGTAGAAAAATTGCAAAGGATCTGATCAACTAATTCACAAATTAGAGAATTAAAGAATAAATGCAAATTGTCAGAATAATGAAAAAGTGTTTAATTTCATCAGTTCTAGAATTTCAAAATGCTATATATTTGATATATTTAGAGTCAAAGAAATCCATAAAGAGAAATGCAGAAATGAAAGCATTTTGTGTACCATTTATGCCAGAAATTGCCTAAAATTGACTCAAATATATGAAGCATTGTGAAACTCCCATTTAACCCTGGTGTGTTAAGGAGTACTTCAAAAATTTTAATGAGATATTGGAACTCAGTTTTGATAACTTGCAGTACGCCATTTGCTCATTCTCTCTGCCACCTGTTGTTCTCTACTTTTCTAACACGGCGCATGTAGCTTTCAGACCTGACCATGTCCACATCATAAATATCAAGATGGATGAGCAAGAACTAATTGGATGATGAAAGATCCCTGAGGAAACAGTAGAGAGATCTAGTTCTGGGTCTTGCTTTCTTACCACGAACTGTGAGCCAGACCATGGAAGAAGCACATCACTTGTCCAAATGTTAAGATGATTATTAAATCAGTGTTTCTCCTAGTGATGTCTAAAATTCCTGCGCCTCACTTCATCCCTTCAGAATCAGAAGGCAGGACCTGGAAATTGGCATTTTTAACAAGCACCTCAATTAATACTTAGGGACTTTCTAGGCGCCTGGGTGGCTCAGTCGTTAAGCGTCTGCCTTCGGCTCAGGTCATGGTCCCAGGGTCCTGGGATCAAGCCCCACATCAGGCTCCCTCCTCGGCTGGAAGCCTGCTTCTCCCTCTCCCACTGCCCCTGCTGTGTTCTCTCTCTCGCTGTGTCTCTCTCTCTGTCAAATAAATAAATAAAATCTTTTAAAAAATACTTAGGGACTTTCAAGTTTGAAAATCACTGTAATGGCAGACCACCCAGTCCCCTCTAATGCCCCAAATTGGATATTCTGAAGGGGAAAAAAAATGCATGCTGAATAACAGCCCCACTCTGTACATCCCAAGAGCTTGACACCCACCTCAATTCTCAGATCCTTGTTATATTTGAGTTGATGTCTCTTTAGGTTTGTTCTCCCAGCCCCATGCATCAAATTACACTCATCGAAGCTGCCAGTCTTCAGAAGTGCTTTCAGAAGGCACATAAAATCAACCCTGACTCCTTATGATTCAGACATTTAATCACACCATAAACTTAATGGAATCCAATTTGAATGTAGACACCTCAACAGCTACATTGTATTGAATTCACAGCCTTCATAAAATGTGGGTCTCAAAATGAATCACCAGCTTAATGAAAAGTTCAGAGGAGAATGCCGCCCTCTCATTGGTCACTGTCCTGGGTCTTCAGTTGCCAGGAAAAGGACTGAAGCTGTCAACACAACACCGTAGTCCAGGCAACCAGCCATGCCACTGGGAACTTTTCAACACTTGAAAAAAAATAAAAGTTACCATAGAAATTTTCAGATGCTCTTTAGATTGTTTGGACAGCCCGTGATTTATAACAGTAATGATGCCAGGGTCAGACTTCACCTGTCAGTTTAGGACCTCCCTTCATGAACAGCCCAGAAATGGGTTGCTTCTGGGGTTCTCCAGACTCTTGCCTGATTGCCATCATAGTGTGTTCCTCCAGTGGTGCGTGTTCTCTGGGTAAGAAGAAAGGGATACTATGTTTCCAAGAGTCCAACAATTCATTACGTAAAACAACAGGAAATAAAAATATGGCTGGTCCTCCAAACATCCAGATGTGGTCTCAATGATGTTTAGCATCTGCTAGGTGAAGACGTCTGAGTGATCGATTGTGAGCTTTCCAACCAGATGCTTAACCATAGTGGCAACTCAACTTTGAACTGAAACTGAATAAGGTTTGCAGTTATTACAGAACTATCTGTGTGAGCTCTTTATATTGGGAATGTCTTCTCACATTAGCTTTTCTACCTTGGGTAGGGTGGCTTTGCCTGAAAGAACTTCAGGATCTGCAGAACCACTGAGATCAACCTTCTCAATTGTGCTTTCTCTTCTTTAAGCTTTAGTTGTCATTGCTAAGATAAGTAGAAGGGAGACCAAATCCTTTCTTAATTTTTTCTGAGGACAGCTGATCAAATCTACCCTCGTCTTAAGAAGTTATTTACCTGAAGTAGGAACCTTGTCCATAAGGGAAGGAGGCAGGGCTCTCAAAATGTCTTGTAAACTTTCTGAGTCTAATATGCTGAACTGCAAATTTAATCCACTGAAGTGGTTTCATGCAAACACTCCTCTCAAATTCCTTTTGTACAAAATCTTGATGCATAATGTATAGAGTCTGAAAATGGATTAAGCTACATTTGGAGATGGTTTGAGTGTTTTTTTTTTTAAGCAAGCAAAAACAAGCGATTTTTTATTGTTGCCTTGTTTAACCCTTCCTGCTCGAGCAATCACACATAGATTGTGTCTTCTCAAAGCTGCCTTCCACACAATGTCTCTTGGTTGTTGTTTGTTTTTTTTTCCTGTCAAAAAGTTTGAAATGTAAGAAGTTTTAATTAGAAATGTAAAGAGTGAATTAGACTCATTTCCCGACTCAAGCAAGCAAATAGACCGGTAAAACCTTCTGATTTACTTCTGGAAGATAATTTAGCAACCGAGTAAGCAAATGAGTGGAATCTTACTGAATAAAATGTCTCCAGGTATTCCTGGATCTTAACTACCCTGAGGACTGTGGCCATAGATGGAATGCTGGGTCTGTATGTTGTTGGAAGACGGTGTGGTAAATGCTCAGAGACACATGTCCACCAGTGCCAGTCAGGGCCCAAATGGTGGAAAAGGAGACAGCCAGGGGGAATTGCCGAAGCTTTGAAAGGAATCACAGATACTAGGAATCTCACACACTTCAATGAGTCAATACGTTTGTAATGCTCTGTTTCATCATTTGCTTATTTTTACATATCGTTTGAATATTATGTAAATTGTACTGAAAAGAGAATTATGGCTAGAATGAGATTTGGGCTGAAGCCGTGAGTTTGACCCAATGTAGTTGTGTGACCTTAAAACCACTTGCTCTTTCTGGGTTCCATTTCATCATCTGTCAAATAAGGAGAACCACCCTCCCTCTAGCTGCCCACCTGCATCTGGGCCATTGGGAGAGCAAATGAGATAGGTGGGAAAGTACTTTGTCAAGTCTCCAGCCTTGTGGACATGGCTGAATTATCCTCTGTTTTGGGTTAACTACTGTCTTCTGAGAAAATGGTGGCATCCTTGGCTCTTCTGCCATATCCTTCTTCACCAGCTTCTCCAAATCCAAGTGTGAAAAGAACAGGTGGTTCTCAGACTTGCAGCTGCTGAACAGCTGGCCACTCCGGGGGCTCCGCATCCTGGGTCCCAATAGGAGGTTTTATGCTTGCACAAGGCTCCACCCATGACTCTTAAAAACGTGGCTTCAGATCAATACAGAGAACCAACACCCCCCCAAACCCGACATTTCCTGCCGTCCCCATTCTGAATCCTCGCCTGGACCCACCTTGTTCCTGACCTCATGACTAGCCTTTCTGCTATTATTTACCTTGCCTCTCCTGCTTCCAGACCATTCCAGTTATCTGGTTTGGGCCTTTCGAATCTCTTCTCCATCGTGATTCAAATGATTCATTTACTCACACTCCCTTTACCTTGTGCCCAGCACCTGACACCCCAGGCCAAGAATGGGACACAGAAAAAGAGCAGGTTTTATTGGCAGGTGTAAAAATTGAGATGCGCCTCCCAAAATAGGCCATGTAAAGGTTTCTGCCAGCACTACAAACATTTTCTCTTTTGGACCTACAGACTCAGAACAACTGGACAATTTCAAATTCTGTGGGGGAAGACAACAGAGGAAAAAGGATAGTTTTTTCCCCAATTCACCTCCTCTTCCTACTTTAAATGTTAACACACACTAGCATATGAGAAAACACAGAGGAATCATATCCTGTTTGTGCTTCTCCATATAGAACTTGATTTGTTGGATGCAGTGTCGAATGGGAAGGGAAGACTAATTTAAATTCAAATTCATTCCCCATGACTTCACAATAATATGGACTTCACTAAACATTTTTTTTTAAATTTCTACAATGTAGTAAGAGCAAGACAATGCCTGTCTTGTTCATTGGAATATTTTTAGGACCCAGCACGCAGAAGGTGTTTAAAAAATATTTGTTGCCTGAACGAATACATAAGAAGAAAAAACAAAGTAATATTTGAAAGATTTCTTATTATCTGATGCTGATAGAGAGTAAAGTTAATGATTTAGAGAACAAGTATCCAGCAGTACAGCTCGCTAATACCTTTTAAAATGTGTTGATACTCATAAATCCAAAATAAACGACTGGTAAAATCACTTAAGAAGAAATAATACCCATTTAATCAGGCTTCCAGAGGAAAGTCTCAGGAAAAAACTGAGAATATCAAGAATTATTAAATCCCTTCCAATTCAATCACTGACCGATCACAGACACGCCGCATGTCCCTCTGCCCGCAGGGCTGTCACATTCGGCAGTCCTGTTCAGCCCTTCGTTATAAAACTCCCAAATTACAGACACCTCCTGGAGCCAGAGGGAAAGGCTTTGGATCAGCTGCAAAGCGTAAGTCCTCTTAGAGGTCTACCCAGCACGCTTTTCCACATTCCACAGAGGGATCTTCAATCAAGGGGGAGAAATTGAACACATCACCCACATCCTAAAGCCAGCATCTTCAAAGTCTTACACACGGCTTTAGCTTCAAGTCAAAGGGCTCTTCCTCTGGCAAATAAAATTCAAAATACTGTGAAATGCCAGTCTGTACTTTATAATCCTGTTGAAGTTTTTGGAATTTAACAGTGTTCTGGTACCTTCCATTCCATCCTGGATTTTACCGCTTAGTCTGCTAATGAGAGTTACTTTACCTTTCTCAGAGTTTGATTAAGGTCCTGAGGGTGGTAGTAAAATGGATCCATCTTTTTGTTACAAACTCAATTAGCAGAAGTTGGAATTGCTCTCTTCAACAAAGTTAAATAAATTGTTAATGAGAAATTTACCTTCACTTGATTCGTTAGTTGCCTTATTAGCTTGGAGTCAACACTATTAAAGGAGAAGATGTTTATTAAAGCTTAAGGTGTTTGCTGGATTGAATGTTAAAAAGAAGATGGCAGGATAGCAATGCGACTGCCTGCTTCCAAAACCCAGAGGGGTTTCCATGATCCATCCAAAATGAGCAAATTTGAGCTTTCATTTGGGGTCTCCTCATCAGGGAAAAAGAGATGTATCTGATAGGTAAAAGTGCCACACACCTATGGGTAGCATCTAAAGCTTCTCTTTTTGGCCACTGTGATGAGATGGTTTTCTAAGCTGAATAGACACTGGCCTGAAGGAAGGCCACTCAGTTGCAAGTGAGTCTGAACACCTTTCCTCCTCTGGTAAGGAGGGAACTAAAACATGTTGGAGGAGCTCATCAAGGGGACATGACCACTCATTGACCTGTGAATGGGACCCAGACAATCAAAGTTTCCTCAATCCCTCCCCTGTCCTTGGAAGGAACATTCTACCCACCGTCCCCACACTGGGAGCCAGTTTCAAGGAAGTAGCCTTGAGAGAGCAATGTGTTGTTGAGACCATCTGGACAGTGTATGTGAGTGAACCCAGCTAAGACCTCTATATAAACGTTGAAGATTCTGGCAGGGGGTACAGAGATCTACTTATTTTGCAACTTGCCAAGACAAGCCTCATATGTAAATTCCCTTGTTTATTAAACCTTCCACCTACCAAGCTGGAGTGGTCTACCACCTTCTTGATTCTCTCCTTGCCCTTCTTGTATGGGAGCCAGTTTTCAAACCACCACCCCACCATAAATGTCAGGGGCATAGGAGAAGGAAGCTATTTACTCAAGGCTATTTACAAGCAGATCTTAAAACCACCTATCCAAAGAAAACCATAATGTCTCCCTGATGTGACATTTCTAAATCCCTCACCTTGATAACCAAGACCAGCTCTACGCATAGTTGTGAGGTCAGTCATTGTTGTTTTCAGCCCCTTTTCCATTTCCTTCTTAAAAATGCTCCCCTACACCCTCACCATGTAGCCCCTCTGCTAGAATCTGCAGGCTGGTTTGCTCTAGTCCATCTCAATGCCTTCATGGTCATTGGATGGCCCTGCAGAGGCTGACAAGCTAAATGGTGTCATTTCCCAGAGTGGCCTACAGCTTAGGTTCCACACGAGACCTAGCTTCAACCAAGCGGACACTCCCCCAGGAAATATGGAAGTAGACTTCGAAGTGGAGGCCATACTCTTCTACTTCTTCTAGCCAGTAAGTGTGGAGACATATGGGAAATCTAACAAAGGCCCCGGGGTCCAGACCCTAGCCCTGCGGTTACTGAGAGGCAAGCCAAGAAGGGCATCTGTTTTGTTGCTGTGGGCTGGGACAGACACAGTGAGGTACAAGAGCCAGCTGTTGAAGAGGTAACTTTCTTCTTTACCCACTGGATCGTGGCAGCAGCTGCCTCTGGGCGTCAGTTCAGAGGTGTTGTTCTAGAGTGTGATTCCTGGAAAGTCTGCTGAAAGCCTTTCCCCCAGCTTTTCTCGGGGTTTTTGTAAACTCCTTATTCCTGGTTTGAAATCCATTTCTGCTAAAAATAGCTAGACTGAATTCTGTTACCTGTAACTAAACTCCAACAAAGATGCTTCTTTCCTACATAAACAACCAAGTGCCTTAATGCTGGCCCCCCAACTTCTCAGATGAAATGAGTTGATAAATTAATTCACAATAACGTAGTGAGTAACTACTAAAGTAATTTCTTTTACATACTTGCCTCAACCCAAGCCAAAAGATTCTAATGGTGAATTTCCAAACATGAGTCGTTTACAGTGCTGATGGGAATTTTTTGTTCCTAGATGGGGAGGCAAAGGTTTTTTAAACTGTAAAGTAGCTGTTGCTAGTTGTTAATGATGACAGAGATGATAATGATAGTGGTGATGTCTAAAAGCGTGAGAGCGCAAATCTAACTTGTGAGGCTCACTCGGCTGATATCCCCAACCTCCCCTACACCCACTCAATCCTCTAACCAGGGCAGGAAACACCATGGTCACCACCAGCTTCTCACCCCTCGCCGCAGACCTCTCAGAGGGAGTGCTCTGTGAAGTCATGACCATCCTAAGAGAGAGAACACATGCATCAGAAGAGGATGAACAAGAATCTCCCCGAAAGTCAAGAACATACTCTCAGAGAGAAGACAAAGACTCAGGCAGGTGAAGAACGGGCATTAGGGTGGAGAGATGATTGATGATGTTTGTCTGCACAGCCACAGAACTTTCTGGAACAGCCAGTCTGTAGAGACGCTCTCCCTACACTTATGGAGCCCATGGTACCGGGGAAAATAGGGACTGCCACTTTTGATCATTTTCTGTGCCTCAGACTTTCCTCCATTAATTTCATTCACTCAACAAACACTTTGCTTGTGTTTTTGTTGTTATTGTAGATACTGGTGAATAAATTTGATTTCCTAATCCTTTATAGGGGGAGCCAGATGTGACACCAACCAAATATGACACTCACACGGACTTTTCTCAATTATAGTTGAGGCCAGTACTACAAAGAAAAACCATAGTACACTGCCTGATGCTGGAAGGGGAGTTGGCATAACTAAGTTCATGGGACACTTTCCAGAAGAAAAGCCATTCCAGCTGAATCTTAGGGGCTGAGCACAACTTAGGTTGAGGGAACAGCACAAGCAAAGGCCCTGAGGTTGGAGGGAGCATAAACCAAGGAGGTACACATTATTATCCCCACTTTACACAGGAAGCAACAGAGACGTAGAGAGATTAGGTAACTCCCTAAGCTTATGCAGAACGTGGGGCGGTAGGAACCCAAAGATAGCCTCCTTACATATAATCCAGCTTCCATGAGAGGCAGAGACAAAAATACCAGGCAGGCTTTAAAAACAATTATCAGGAGACCCTCTCAAGCCCTTCAAGGCCACCCCTCCTCTTGAAGGAGCTGAGGACAGATTTTCATTTTCTCACTCGACTGGGCTCGAGACTAAATTAAATGAAAAACCTGCTATTTCAGACGCAAAAGTCCTGGGTGCTTTTCAGGAATGAAACCATCTTCCCTCCTCCCCGGGGCCTTTCATACCATTATGGTGCAGTCCCAAGCTATCAATGATAGTAAAAAAAACGGGGCTTTGCGGTAGAGGAAAGAGGCTATTCACACTGCTCCTGATTTCTATAAAAGAAAGATCTTTTGATCTTTGAAACAGCCAAAAGGGTAGTTTGATCTTCCTCAAACTCATTTATTTTAGATTCTTGCAAATTTCTTTTCTGTAGGTTTACTTCCTTAGAAAACTCAATATTCAATTGAACAGTGACTTTTATATATTGAAATGCAATATTGAATAGCTGAAGCCTAATAAATGCCATCCTGGCCATATAGGATATTTTAAAAATCATAAAAGGGCCGATTGAGCGCGATCCAGGCAAAGATGACAAAGCGAATTCAATGCTTCTTTTGAAAATGAGTCATGGTCAGAAATACTCACTTTGACCAAAAGCATTTCTTTGAATGCCAGAGGTAAATTTGCTCACTTTCATTTTCTGCCTGGATTTCAAGTCGGCCCTGCAGAACTGAACAAAATCAACTCCGAGAGGCCCTGGCAGCTGTCCCAGATGTAAATGTGAACAGGATCGTGAGGTTGGGCCTATTCCCTTCAATGTCTCATTTTCAAATTATGTAGATGATATTCGAATAGGAATTGATCACACTTTGTATATTTTTTCAGGGAGGAGTAAATCATTGCTATTTTCTGCTGCTTTAACATACCCCAGGACCACCCTTTCTTTTACGTAGGCAAAGGATGTTTTATTATCATGAGCCTCCAAAGTACTGGCAAAGGGAGAGTCTGACATATGTTCCCAGTCATGGGGTACTCGGGGGAGGACAGGCACAACATACTCAATCGATTAGCCAAAAGGAACAGCCTTTGATGTCAGGGAACCTTTCCAAATTTCATTTAAGACTCAAACAATCTGTGGGAAATCAAAGTTCTCAATCAGAACCTCTGCCCCACTCCTCTGGGTGCAGCCGTGGCAGGAGGAACTTTTGTTTTAACTATTTGTAGATGATGAGTCAGCCTGAGGATGTGTCCGTCCCATGGCCCTTTCGACATTGGGCTCGTCAAGAAGACGGATAACTTCATTCTCCACTTTCTTTTTGTCACGTGCGCTTTTTCCCTCTTGCGTGTATGTTTCAGGAAAATGCACATTAGCACTGCCGGAGAGTCCGTTGTGCAGAAGGCCCTCCTCAGTGTGACCTTCTTAGGTCCGATTGTGTAAAGTATTACAGGAATGCCCTACATTTTGCAGACTCGCAGTGTCAGCCGAAAGGCGGATCTGAATCGGGGGAGGAACCAGGCCCAGGCGAAACAGGATGGCCCATGAAATGGGAATGATAACCATCGGGAAGGAGGTGAGGGAGAAAAAGGACAACTCAAAGATGCATGGAAGACTCTGGCTTTCACTCTCAGAAATAGCAAAGTCAAGAGGAGGATCCGAATGTGGTGTCCGTTTAGAGATCGATTTTGAATAAATTTGATTTTACGTGGTTCTTTGGATATCCAGCCAGAACTGTGGAATCTCAGGCACTGCCTATGAGCCTGGATTACTTTGGTATTCAGAGGCGGAAGTTTCTCCTATAAACAAGAACATGAGAACTTTCCAGAAGGAGATTCCTGAACCCTCACCTGCTCTGCACTTGGTCAGACCACATCCAGGATACCACACCACCTTCAGTATGGAAATTACAAGAAGGTAACACGTCTAGACAGCAGTTAACACCCTAGAGATGTTTAGCGCAAGAAAGGATGACTTAGAGAAGATAACACCAAAGATCTGTCATGTGAGGAGGGATTTGATGGGCCCTTTTCTAGGAGGGATTGTCCGTGGGAGTTACTGGGGGTGGGAAGATAATCTTCACAATTACAGAAATCCCAAGTAATGCCTTGCTAAAGTAGTAGGTTTCCTATCATCCTTCCTATCCTTTGAAGATTGCCTTCACCTGGAAGGGAAGTTGTTGAAGAACGAACTCGCACATTCCTGGATAATATCGAAACTGTAAGGGACCCTCAGTTGTCCACATGTCAGTATACCCAACTGTCCATGGGGTATAAGAAAATCCTGAAAATCTCCCTTAGGGCTTGCTGCCCTACCTGCAATTAGACACTTTCCTTATGGTGTCAGGACTTCAAGAAAGATCTTTGGGAGCTGATTACAAAAGTGGCTTCAGTATCTCAGTCTTTTGATTTGAGTCATTTTCCATCTTGAGACAATCAAAAACAATTCCTACAGAAGAAAGCTTCTCTTGATTCAGCAATCCCATTCTGGGTATATATCCAAGGGAAATAAAATCAGTATCTTGAAGAAGTAGCTGCACTCCCATGTTCATTGCAGCATTGTTCCCAGTAGCCAAGATAAGGAAAACAATCTAGGTTCTGTTGACGGATGAATGGATAAAGAAACCATGATATAGATGGATTAGGTATCAATAGATACATAGGTATACAAATAATGAAATATTATTCAACCATAAAAAAGGAAAGGAAAGCCTTCCATTTGTGATAACATGAATGAACCTGGAGGACATTATGCTAAGTGAAATAGGTCTGACACAGAATGACAAATATAATCTCACTTAAGTGTGCAACAGAACAGTTGAACTCCTAGAACTCAGGATTAGAATGGTGCAGGGGCTGGGGGTAGGGGAAAGGGAGAGATGTACAACTTGCAGTTATAAGATGATTAAGTTCTGGGGAGCTAATGTACAGCATGGTGATTAGAGTTAATGATGTGGTAGTGGAGACTTGAAATTTGCTAGGAGAGTGGATCTTAAGTGTTCTCATAACCAAAAATATTTAAAAAAAGAAGTATCTACGTGAGGTGATGGACATGTTAATTACCTCATTTGCATTATCATTTCACAATGCATACGAATATCAAACTATCACATTGTACACCTTAAACATATACGATTTTATTTGTCAGTTATACCTCCATAAAGCTAGAAAGAAATAAGAGAAAGTTTCTCTTAGGGGTGGGTAAACTATCCACAGCTTGAAAAACAATGGTTGATAGTTAATGTCCATGAAAGAACTTGAAATAGAGGATACCAAGCAGCTCAAGGACAAAATTCGGAGCCGAGCTAACTGGATATGCATAAACAAGCCCACACCTCTTCCTAGGGCTGTTAGTTCTCCGATTTGGGGAAAGGAACTATTTTTTTTTCTTAGAAACAAATGGGGGGCTTCCTTTCATTTCCTTAGAGAACATTTTAAGACAAATTAACAAGAGAAACAAAACAATACCTGGATTTCTCGTCACTCACAGATAGGGTTCTTACAATCCAAGGGCTAGACATAAGTTAACATGTTCCAAGAGAAACATAAGATATAAAACAGGTAATTTCATTCAGGGCATGGTAATAAAAATCAAAGACAAAACGGCACCACCCACGTCTCAGAACAGGCACGTGCTCTGCATCCAGGCGAACACTGGTTTGAGTAACACTAGTGTGACAAGATTGCCTTTGTCACTCAGTTAGCGCCTCTTGTCTCCTTTTATTCACTTTGCTGCTTTCCGGTTGTAATTTTATCAGGAGATTGAATCAAGCTGTAGACTTCTTATGGAATAACACCCCCAGACACTCACCTAAGAGTAGTTTGGGCAAAGTTGCCAGTGCCAGAAATAAAAAATGTTGGAATTGAAAGAGAAGTAGAACCAAATGGAAATCTGTAAATGGCAGAGAGGCTGCCCACCTAATTAGAGTGGCGGGGGGGAGGAGAATAATTTGCGAGGCAAGATTCTCAATACCACAAGAAAAATGGAGGAACTTGGCTTCAAATAAGTAGGACCCACTCTCCTAACAGCATTTTTCCCATGCCTCTGCCATCCTCGGTAAGACGGACCATCTGCTAATTGCTCATCGGCGAGAGTGTGTCACCAAGCAGAATGGGTTCATTGGCACAGCTATTTGTTGTACTCATTAATTCTAGGATAAAGTGAAAGAAAACCCTTCCAATACAGAAATCAACACTGATCTCAGTGGCTGCCACCCTGACATATCCAAAGATCTTCTAGGAAAGCAAGAGAGAAAGCAGCAACAAATTTGCAAAGCAAAAACATAATTTTGCTAAGCACCATTTGTGAACTAAGCAACAGGGTACAGTTTGGGGGAAATGTTCACTGATAATAAACCAAAAGCTAGATATTTGTTCCCTGAAACCCTTCTCCCCAAACTTGCTATCAGTAAAATGCTATCAAAACAAGCAAGGAAAAATACATTCCTATTTCAATTTCTATTTCAATGCAAAATACAGCTCTCAAAATGTCAGTTTCATCTAGCCTGGCCTTTCCAAGGGTGTGTATAGTTAAACTTCAATGATTTGGAGTGTTTGGAGGAGGCTCTTTAATTGAATTTTCAGGTTAGCTGGGGGTGAGGCAGAAACCTTTTTTTCCTCTTTTGGTTCCATTAGGAATCAGTATAAGATACTGATGGAATGAAGATGGTTTTCTTAGAAATCCAAAAGCCTAGACCGGTGGACAATTTCTTGGGAAGTCATATGCAAGAAACTCCCACAAAAGAAAATACCTAATGCTTCATTGTCAAATGTCCTTGTGTCCTGAGCTCTTAGGCAGGCCTCTCGGATAGGGTCAACTGGAACCCATGCCCTAGCTCAGGACTTCTGGGTCCTCTCCCTGCCCATCTGCCTAAACCCTAATCTTATCATTAGGACATCACAGGACAAAAGGACCTTGCTAAGTCCCATGTGGAAGTGAGCCCTAAACTTTGTTACTTCAGCCTCATGAAGGGAGGAAACAGACCTTGCTTCTTACTTATAAATATAGTTCATAGAAAAACTAAATTTCACTTAATGGGCAGTTTTATGTCTTTTGCTAATTGCAATTTTGTTATATGCAGGTGACAATTTGCAGGTCGCTTCTCCATATCTTTACCAGGTTCAGGGAGTGTAACACCACCTTCATCTCTGTGATTACTATCATCATAAATAAGACTTTTCTAACACATTTGGTTACCCAAAAGACCGGTACATCCATGCTTACTATAGGGAGATGTAAAAGAAAAGGCCAGTTCAGTGGTGAGTGGGCAGTGGTGTATTGATCTAAATCATCCAAAACATCCTCCTAAAACCCTTCAAGGTTCTAAGAAGATAAGCAAAATTAATTTAATTCTAAAATAAGAATACTTTCAAAAATTAACACATTGCTAAGAAAAAAACACATTTTTGTTTACATTATAATAGTCAAATAGATTTTTATGTGACATATGAATATTTCACATATAATTGAGGCACTTATACAAACAATGGGTAAGGAATATACATTTCATGTAAAACTTGTGGTTTTAGGTTTTTTAAATTTAATAGGAATTAAATCTTACTCTCATTATTTTAAGATTTTGCAGTTTGTATCTTGAATTTGGTGACAATGAACAGTCATCTCTAATATAGTTGAAGCTGCAGCCTTGTTCAGGAAAACAACTCCCAAATATAACACTTCGAATGGAAAATATTGTCCATTATACAGTGATGAGCCCAATCATCCAGTTTCCAGGAATATGTTTTGCCAAAGAGCTAGGACTGAATCTGT
Source organism: Mirounga leonina (assembly GCF_011800145.1). Lineage (NCBI taxonomy): Eukaryota > Metazoa > Chordata > Mammalia > Carnivora > Phocidae > Mirounga > Mirounga leonina. Next base: position 3,716,399 of record NW_023270237.1, read on the forward strand.
GCCTCCCTGCTTTAATTACTTATATGCATCCATGAATCAGGGACAGAGAGCAGTTGATATATATTGTGTACATTGCCTATGGTAAACAATTACCATAGGGAGCTTCACTGGCCCTTCATCAAAGGCTTCTAGGAAAGAGAGATGTTTCATCTTTCCATCCACAGAACCCATTCCATGGGTGGAGCCGCCACAGCACTCAGAGACCAGCATCCACCAACCATGAAGTCCAAATGGCCTGCAACTGCTTTTGATTCTCCAGCCCCGGAAGGGGGCAGAAAGTGGTCTCCAAGGAGAATATGAAGGCCTTTGTCTGCCCATTGCTGGGCATGAAGCTCATTCAGATTCAGTTCTGAGGCCCTGCTTCTATAGGCTCAGAAGCTTTGTGCTCCTTTGAGATCAGAGAGCACCCTCCCAGCCCCCAGTGCATTCAGTCTCCCACAGTTCAGCCCAGAAGACCAATAGGTAAGGTTGGGACATGTGGTCGAATCTGTGCAAAACTGTCACCACTCCTAGAAGGAGAATGCCAGGCATGTGCTCAGCTCCAATACGAACCAGGGCACATCCTAGAGGATGACACTGGACTTGGGGAAAATAAGTCAAAAACATGCTGGTTTTCTTGGTTCCCAATTGAACACCTAAGACAAATTACATGGATGTAAAACACATATGAAGAAGTGAAAGCATAAGACAAAGCCACAAAGGAACAAAAAGCACTAATGTCAATAATAAAAATACCATGGTATTTTGTTTTCCACTGAATTAGTCAGAACTCTATCAGTCGTTGGTGACTGACCGAAATGCAACTCAAACCAGTTGTAACCAAAAAGGGAGTTAATCTATCAGTTCATACATTTAGAAATTCGAGGAATCCGGTGCTGAATCCATGTAGTCAATGATGTCTTTATCATGCCTTCATTCTATCACCATCTCTTAGGTGTGGTTGTTCTGTCATGGCTTCAATGATCTCTCCACAAGTCCCCAAAAAACCAGTTGTTCCATCCTTGTTTCTATTGCTTGTAACTGTCAAAGGAAAAAGAGACCCTCTCTTACCTAAGAGTTTTACCAGGAGTCCCAGGGTTACCAGCTTGAGCTGAGTGCCCATCCCTAAGCTTGGCCCAGCACCTGGGGGATGGAATATGCTTATGAGGCCTACTCCTGTTCCCAAGATGGGGGCAGCCCAACCTACAGGACACTAATCAAAAGTGGGAAAGGGAACAGTTCCCCAAGGGAGAAGCAGAGAGGTAAAGGCAAAGTAAGGGAAAAAGGATTTCTGGTTTCATTTTATTTTGTTTTGACAAACAACAAACAACCACATTAGTTCCCAAGACTCAGATGGTATTATGAAGAATGAACTTGGAAAGATCCAAAATTCTCTGGCACCTCTTGGGGCCCTCTGTGGCATTTGTTTTTGAACTCAAGGATCCAAGAACTACAATCAGAAGACACAATGTGCATCAGTTATTCATTTGACAACTGTTTATTTAGTGCCATCCCAGAGCTAGGTACTGGGGATACAATGGCAAGCAAGAAATCCGCATGCGGTAAGAGGTGGGTGGGGAGTGTTAACAGTGCTTGCTTAACCAGTGTTCATCAGGGGACAGACACTGTGATCAACTTATGTACTTTTAAGGGTGTTATGGGAGCCCAAAGGAAGAAATCCTCGCTTAGACTTGGGGGACCACAGAAGGCTTCTAGAGGAAGTGAAATCAAAGCTGACATTTGAAAAATGGGTAGGAGTTTAGCTAGTTAAAGGGAGAAGTCAAGTAGTTCAATCAAAGGAAGTAGCACATGCAAAGTCCCCCAAACAAGAAAAAGTACAGTGTTTTAAAGGAACAGAGAGACTTACATAAAACCAAATCATTTATTAATATAAATACCCTCAAGGGCCAAAACTGTGTCTTACTCAACTCACTTTGGGATCTCCAGCAGGTCATTTGAATCCTCTGGGTCTCCTTCACAAAGTTGTAATAAGGATCAAAAGTAATAATGTATGTGAGCGACTTTGTGGGTTTTAACTCCTCTACAACTGTAAGGTACATGTAGAGAACTAAAAGAAACACACAGAATCATAAAATCCTGAGTGATTACGAAAGACGATTGGCTCTACAGAAGTGGGCTTCTCAAGAAAAACATGCCACAGCTTTACGATGTCTGTTTGGCCACTAAGGCCTCCTCTTACTCCCTGGGGGTTTAGTCTATACTATCGTTAGTAGATATATATCCCAGTGTCTGAAAACTATGAAGCCTGGGATCACATGTTCTCTTCATCAGCAGCCAGAAATATCACAAGAGGGAGTGGGCAGCACGGAAGAGTGTGCTCCCTAAGAGAAACAATGGAAGTGCTCAAAAAATGTGGGTTTGATGCAATATCGTGAAAGCATCACTGACAGGATAAAGGGATCCTGGGATTTTAAAAGGAAAGGAAGAGAAAGTTCGTTTGCTAATGTTCTAAGAGTAAAATCGATGAAAAAGATGTACTTGGAAGATACCTGAAAGGGGAAAAAAACCAAACAAAACAAAACTACAAGGCATGAAGTGATTTCAGCAGGTCACAAACTATGAGAAGAAGTACAGGAAATGGTGTGGGGACTTGTACTCTTAAAACGTCAACATAAGGTATGTTTAAATTGTAACCTAGGCCAGAGAGTCATGAATAATCAGTTTGTCTTGGAGAATTCTGGAATTATAAACAAAAGGATACAAAGCATTGCCCAAGGTAAATATTGACATGACTGAAGAGGAACTAGAAAAACTTTTAATGAAGCCAAAAATACTGCATCTGGGGAAGATGTTTCACATTCTTATAATAAACACTCAGATACAAGAAGTTTAAGGACGACGGGAAAGAATGATTGTCCAGGAGGTTGAAAAATTGACTTAGAACAAAGGCTTTTTCCAATTTAAAACAGTAATACTATAAAAGCATAAGCACTCATTTTTATAGCCATGTTATTTCTTAAAATAAAGATAATTCTTTCTGCCAAACACCTATTTGCCCCAAAGACGAGAGGATTAGTATTCAAATCCTGAAAGAGCCACCCAATTTATGGGTGGCAGATGTGCGGTGGCTTCTTTCTCAACTCCCAGCTGCCCCAGGGTCAGGTGGTCTGGGAAGACCCTCCTTGCCGAGGCCCAGGGCCCCAACCCTACCCTGACCAACCTTCTCCTCAGCTCATCCCCATCAAGGAGAGCAAGGGAAGGACTTACCTCATTCCTCCAGGTTCCTACCTTCCTTCCTTCCAGAGGATGTTCAGGTAGGGTAACCTGAAACTTAGAATAAACAGAAGCCCATTATTGCTGCTTAGTGGGAGCCAGTGAAGGATCTTGTCAGCAGAACAGCACCATGGCAACCAGATCTTCAAAGCGTTTTTTAAAAATACAAGTCAAATTTCATCTGGAAACATCCCAATTACCCAATTAGACTAAGCTGCAAAGTCTTTTTAGAATAATCTCAGATCATAAGTGAGTGAATAGCTCAAACCCAAACCATCGCTTTCTGATACTCAGAAAATGCAAGTTGTGGGTACTGTATTCTGGGAGGAAGACAGTCCTTTATTAGCAGGAGAAATGAAGACAGTCTGCATTTCCACAGGGTTCTCAATGCTAACATAATACATAACTATAGCCCGTTGGGAGCCATGAGATTCTGGTTTTATTTTTCTCACCTTACAGTTGGGAAAACTAAGGAACTATAAGTAGTCTCATCCCCAACGGGACACAGAACGAGGCTGGGGTGTGGTGAATCTGGCGTTCTCTTGCTTTGTGTGTGCGTGCATGTGTGTGTGTAGCAGCAAGGAGTTGGTGGAATCAGGCCCCAAGCTCTGTAGATTCCACCTCTGAGACATCTCTACCTTTCATCCCTTCTCCCCACCTTTCCCTTTGCCCGTCGGACGTTCAGTGTTGACAGCCTGGACCGATGCAATCTTCCCGCATTGCTCCTGGTCATGCCTATGAATGCACAGGTCAGATCATGGGCTCCCCTATGCTCAAAGGATCAAAGCTTCCCTGGAGCCTGAAAAAAAAAAGTTCACTGTGCTAAGGATGGCAGTCAAGGTCTCCTCGATGTCACAGATTAATAGAATTAAAAGAATTGTCCGCTACACCCTCCCCCACCACCCAGCACACCATGAGTCACCAACACTATTATACCTGAGATGTTCTCTGTCAGCCTAGAATTAACTTATCTACCTTGGCTTCTTATCACTCACCCCTCAAGGCCCAGGCCCAGACCATGAAGTGTCTCCCTAATCCCTTGCAGGTGTATTGCTAAGACCTGAGAGACGCTTGCACACGCCAGGCTCAGTGCAAAAGCATTTTCCATGCACTGTCTCATTTCATCCTTACGACTATCCTATAGGATGGATACGCCTGGTGATCCCATCTCATGGATGAGAAAACAGAAGCATGGAGACGAGAGGCAAGGTGGCTGTCCAGAGCACCTGCAGTCCCTCGGCTGTGTTCTCCCTCTTTGGGGGTAACGTTTGCTCTGCATGCCTACTCTACTTTGACCCTCAAAGGGAGCACGTCTACTTTGCTCTCCGCTTTTTGAAAGGGGCGAGGCACTGTGCAGAGAGCCAAGCCTCTCCGGGCCCCAGAAATGGAGATAATAACTGACTATATGGTATTGTTTTCTAAGGACCACATGAGCTACTGCATTACGAGGAAACACTTGGAACTATGCCTGGCACACAGCAGGTACTGGATGAATGGCAGATATTAATTGATTAGCTCCTGTTTCTCCAACAAGAATTGGAGCTCCTCCTTCCATCTTATCTTGGTATTCCTCAAACCTCCGAGCCGAATGGAGTGCTCTGCATAAGGGGGGCACTAGGTAAATAGCTATTCAAATATTCACGGAATTTGTCATTATGAATGGATACAATGTATCCATCTATCCTCTTCTCAGCACCCTTAAAATGAAACCCAAGGTCTCCACCCCCCCCACCAGGCGCTCTCCCCTCTGGCATCCGACTACTCGCCCCACCTCATTTCCTCCTTTCTCCCTCTCCCTCCATCACTTCAACCACCCTGTGACCACCTCGCCCTTCCTCAAATACGCCTAACATATTTCTGTCTCAGAGGCTCCGCTATAACCTCTCCCTTACTCAGCTACATTTTTCTTGGAACTTGACAGTTCCTTACAAGTCTCTCTATGCATGTATTATCTGCCCTCACCATTAGAATGGCAGCTCCACGAGGCCATCAGCTTCGTCTGCTTCCCTGCTGTGTTCCCAGTGCCCAGACAGCGAGTGGCACAGAGCACATGTTTAGTAATGACTGAATGAATGCACGGATGAACAAGTGAATCTCCGAACCCCACAACAATGTTGAAAGGTACACGCCATTTTACAGATTAAAAACAAAAAAAACTAAACAAAGATGCAGAGATATTAAGTAATTTTCCCAGAGGCACACATTTAGTAAGAGGCAACGCTGACATTTTACCCACATCTCTCTGATTCCAAAATTCATTCCAGTGTCTCCTGATCTTAAGGCACTCAGGTGCCACCTTCAAGAGATTTGCCACCTTCCACATAACATCTGAACTAATATTTACCTTGCATTTTTATTTAAGTCACTTATATCTTATGCAAATAATTTTATTTTAAAAGAAAAGCAATCATTCCCATGGAATAAATCACTCTGAAATAGATGTGTATCCATTAAAATTCAAAATACTCATCAGTGTATTTTGAAGCGGGGATAGGCCTGCTGCATTTGAAAACACAGAGCCTGCCTCTTTCTGCATACTCCTGGGGCTGGTCTTGACCCCCACCGCCCGGGGCTCAGCCTCCTCTACACCCCACAATCTGTACGCTCAGTTCTCGCTCACTCAGCCTCCTGTTCACAAATCATTCTTCTCTTTCATGGGACATTCCTCATTGAGAGAAAGCCAGAAAGAAGCCTTTAAAATATACACCCACGGGGCACCTGAATGGCTCAGCCATTAGGCGTCTGCTTTCGGCTCAGGTCATGATCCCAGGGTCCTGGGATCGAGCCCCGCATCGGGCTCCCTGCTCCACGGGAAGTCTGCTTCTCCCTCTCCCACTCCCGCTGCTTATGTTCCCTCTCTTGCTGTGTCTCTCTCTGTCAAATAAATAAAATATTTTTTAAAATAAATAAATAAACAAATAAAATACACACACACACCCCCTGCGTGGGAAATTCAGAAGAGCCCATGAACCCTCCAGCTCCCCAAATGAAAGCAAAAGCAAGATGCAGGAGGTGGGAAGAGAGAAATTAATTGAAAACTTGAGGTTGTCAAGCCACACTGAGGAAAATCTCTCTGAGTTAAAGATCGGGGACATAATCAAGGAAAGTGGCTTCTGTAAAAGCTTGATTGGTTGATCGAAATCTCTAGTCATCCCGAAAATAATTGCCTGGAAGAAAGCACCGAGTGACCTGTCTGCTTGGGAAGGAGCATCCGCGCCGACAGCAGCCGGCCCTCCTCCAGTCGTCCTCCTCTTCTGCCCATTGGGGCCCTAACCAGGATGCACTGAATCTGCTTAAGGAGGCATAGCGCCTCATTATTTTCTGCTCCGACATGCATGCATATTTCTCATGGATGTTAATGCTCAACAACGTATAGGAAGTGTTTGTGCTTTTTGTTTCTGCAGCTTTTTCATCTCTGTGTCAGTGTTTATAAATATTCAGTCTGTATTCCTCTTGGCACAGCGGGAGGCAAAAGGAAGAGGGCCTCGGGCCTGCTGAGGGTGAAGCTCCTGGAAACAGTCCGGTGCCGGGGCGCTCCTCTGAGTCCCCAGAACGTCCTCCCAAGAGGGGCTTCCTCTGCCTGCACCTGCTTCCATCCCTTCTTCCTGGCACCAGGGTGCCATCAAAAACACAGATATGACCACAATTTCTTTTAGGCGAAAAGCCTTCTGTATGCTCTCCCGCCGGTGGAAGAAAACTCTGTGGTCCTCAGTGCCATGTGCAAGGCCTTTCAGGATCTAGCCCTACCTCTTCTGAGCTCTTCTCCCAAATCATTCCTGCACCAACTCAGAGCCCTTCCTGTTCTCTCACACCTCTGCGCCTGCCTGGGTTGTTCTGACAAGGCCCACTTACCTCCTCTCCTCACACCCCTTGTCCACCTTGGAAACTCCTTTTCATCCTGTAAGACTCTGCTCTGTGAAGCCTTCTTTTACCAACCCCATGCCCAAGTCCACTGACCCGCAGAAGAGAGATGCCCAGAGCCTTAGAGAAATGTCCCCCCATTGGGGCCCTAGCCCTGTGTCCAAGGCAGGTTCATCCTCCACCTACCTCCTTAAGGAAGTCTTCCCTGATTTTTTTTTTTTAACTCAGCCCACACAGATCTCCAACTTTCCTGAGTTTTTATGTTATTTAAATCTATGACACACATCTGAACACTTTTCTTCTACCACGATTTGAAGTCATGCCAAAAGTTCTGACCAAGTCATTCTCTTCCAGGAATCTGTCCTGAGGAAATAATCAAAAAGTTGATTAAAGATTTATGAACACAGATTCATTGCATCATTTTTTATAATTACCAAAAAAAGGGTGGGGGGAGAACAACCTAAGTGTATAACAGTGGGAGGTGGTTATATAAAATATAACCATACGGCCATTAAAAATATTTTGAAGAATATATAAGGACATGGAAAAATGCCCATGAAATAATGTTAACTTAAGAAGTAGAATCTAAAGTTGCATGTAAAATGTGATCCCATGGACGCCTGGGTGGCTCAGTCATTAAGCATCTGCCTTCAGCTCAGGTCATGGTCCCAGGGTCATGGGATCCAGTCCCACATCAGGCTCCTTGCTCTGCGGGAAGCCTGCTTCTCCTTCTCCCACTCCCCCTGCTTGTGTTCTCTCTCTTGCTGTGTCTCTCTCTGTCAAATAAATAAGTAAAAATCTTTAAAAAAAAATTAAAAAATAAAATAAATAAAATGTGACCCCAGGTTTATAAAAGATTATATACATCTCTTTTAATATAGAGGTGGAATATCAGGATGAGGAGTAGCATGGATCCAGAACTGGGCTGCCTGGGGAAGTTTCATCCTTTGGTCTTGGGAATATTACTTAGCCACTCTTTCCTTTTCCACAACTCTGGGATAATAATAGCACCCTCAGGTAGGGTTACTATGCTGATTAAATTAGTTAACGTATGTGAAATGTGTGAAATTACTCCTGGCACTTCACAGGTGCTATATACATATCAGTCATCTTTGTTCTTATCCACTGAAAAAATCTGCCCTTTCTGGATGATGGAACCGTCAGTGATTTTTATTTTTGCCTTTACATTTCTCTATTCTTTTTTTCCCCCCAAATCACCTATGACTTTATAGTCATTTTTTTAAAGATTGATTTATTTATTTTTAAGATTTTATTTATTCATTTGAGAGGGAGAGAGAGAGAGCACAGAGCACAGGAGCAGGGGGAGGGACAAAGGGAGAAGCAGACTTGCCACTGAGCAGGGAACCCGACCCAGGGCTCCATCCCAGGATGCTGGGATCATGACCTGAGCCCAAGGCAGACGTTTAACCAACTGGGCCACCCAGGTGCCCTAAGATTTATTTATTTTAGAGAGAGAGAGTACAAGCAGGGGGAGGGAGAGAGGAAAAGGGAGAGAATCTCCAGCAGACTCCTCACTGAGTGCGGAGCCCGATGTGGGGCTTGGTCCCAGGACCCTGAGCCGAAATCAAGAGTCAGACACTTAGCCGACTGAGCCACCCAGGCATCCCAGTCATTTTTTAATCTGAAAAATACATGATGTTTTTAAAGAATAAAACTCCATTCAAAACCTATGTTATTCTTGACTCCTAGGGTTCATGGATCTTTTCCTTCTCTCCCTTCCTTCCTTCCTTCCTTCCTTCCTTCCTTCCTTCCTTCCTTCCTTCCTTCCTTCCT
>NW_023270237.1:3725276-3815909 GCF_011800145.1 Mirounga leonina
CCTTCCTTCCTTCCTTCCTTCCTTCCTTCCTTCCTTCCTTCCTTCCTAAGAGATAGAGATAGAATGTGCCATCAACCAATCTACATTGCCCAAACCTCTATTCTCAAGAAGAACACAACCCCTCAGACTCCGGGAAGAAAGATTGGCTATAGAATCTAGCTGCTGGGAACAAAAGCATTGGGGACCAAAGAGAAAATGGTACTGCATCACCTGGGCAAGTTGCAAACTTAAGTCTTAGATTTAAGTCCCAGATTTCTTTTCTGCAAAATGGGGAAAAATAATTTGTGCTTCGTAAGGTAGCTGGAGAAACACATAAGCTTGAATGGGGCCTGACACATACTAGGGACTCAGGAAATGTTAGTCATCTTAGTCATGATCAAAACTCAGAATAGAGTTGCCCGGTTGACACAAGTATAATGGAAGGAACATCTTCGGCGACAGACTAACTTGGGTGTGAATCAAGGCTTTAGTCCCCTTGCACTGTGCATTCAACGTCAAGGTCAAAGTCAAGATTCCTCTCACTCTGCACCTCCAATTATTCTCTACCTTAACACACTATTTGAAACCTTTGGAGCACTTACCACCATTTATTTCCCACTGATATATATATTTTTTGAGATTTTATTTGTTTGAGGGATGCCTGGGTGGCTCAGTCAGTTAAACATCAGCCTTTGGCTCAGGTCATGATCCCAGGGTCCTGGGATCGAGTCCCACATCGCGCTCCCTGCTCAGTTGGGAGCCTGCTTCTCTCTCTGCCTGCCGCTCCCCCTGCTTGTGCTCTTTCTCTCTCAAATTAATAAATAAAATCTTTTTTAAAAAGATTTTATTTATTTGAGAGAGAAAGAGAGTGAGCGAGTGAGAGAGAGAGCACAAGCCAGGGGCAGAGGTATATATTCTTTGTTTAGTTATATTTTATCTGTCCTCCCAATTAGGTTGCAAGCCCCATAAAGGCAGGGATCAAGTGTATCACATTCAGTATGCTACCCCCAGGGCCTAGAGCAATGCCTAGAACAGGATAGCACTCATAAATAATTTTGTGGTAAAAGAAGGGGACAAGTGAACACATTAACTTGGGTAAGTTACTTTAGTTGCCTTCGCCTTTACAAAAACTCAATAACAGAAGGCAAATGTGGTGCCTGATATACACTAAGTGCTCTTTCAATTTTAATTTCTTCTTTCTGGCTATTCACAAGGTTAACTTTGATCAGACCCACACATTTTCTAAAATTACTTTGACTGTCTGGACAAATGCTATTCGGACACATCTTAAACTATTATCCCTTGTGCCTGAACAATTGCTATCTGATAAAGGGAATTTTTCCCACAGAACAGAGCAAAAGAAGCTTTGAAACCAGAATTTTTATAGTTCACACCCCATGCATGCCAGACGCAAAAATCACTTTGAGGTGCTAATTGGTGACGTCAAAAATGAAAAATAAAAATGTAAAAATGCAACAGTGGGTTTTGGCAGCAAGGAGAAGAGGTTCTTTTCAATCTAAAAATGGTTGTCCTCTCAATTCTTCCTGCCTTAATTCATTTCTTAAGCAGAGGGCAAAAAAAAAAAAACTGATGATTAAGATGTGTAATGGAAAATTTTCAGAGCAGAGTGAGGAGGTGACTAGAGACCATATGTTGCCCAAGAACGGAGTCTTCAGCAAATGTTGGAGAAGAACAAGTGTTGATTTGCATACTATTAGTGACTATGTCCCAGCTGAAGTATATATCCCATTAGTACTAATGGGCATTATATACACATACAATTAAAACACCATGTAACCTTTCCTGAGACCAAAAGCAAAGGAAAAGCTGATACTACATTGCTAGGGGAAAAGAAAAAAAAAAAAAAAAAAGGAAGAACAAAATAAACTGTTGGATAAGCATATTTCACACATGTTCACATTAGAAAAAAAAACAAAAAAAAATTTTCACCAAATTCTTAATATTAGCAAAGCAATGCGGATCCAAGAATCCTATGTGAAATCATCCCATTTCTGTCAGAAATGCAGACTGCATCATGGCTGTGGCAATGAACAAACCTACAAAATAAGGTATAATGGGCCTTGTCATTTACCATGCTTCTTGGAGGTCAACTCAAATAGTAAAACTTACAGTTAATATAATAAGCAGTAAATATAAGCTCAACACTCACTAGAGTATTCAGCAAACAATACCGGCACAAAATACCAGGCAAAGTTCAATGCAATTCACCCAAGAGTGGTTTGGGCAAAGTTTTCAGTGTCTGGAATAAAAATGTGGCCATGTGCTTCCATCGGCCGGTGGTATAAATGCCAACAGTCCTGGACCATAAATTCCCACCCAAGCCAATGGTCAGGGTCCTTGGCAGTCAGAAGTTCAGAAGTCAAAACCAAAGTGTGTCAGGACAAGGGCCACAGAGAGGCTGCCCTCAGTTATTTCTGAGAAGAGGAGGGCAAATTCAGCGACACAAGTCAAAATGAAGTTGCAGTCGACACCTGAGGAAGGTGTCCCAAGGTTTCCATAGATGTTTCCACGCATCTGGATTGGGGAAGACATAAATAGTGTGGCAACATGTGGAACAAAGCTGTGGCTATCCTTGGTCCTGGAGAAGGGCACGTCTGGCCTCAGGACGGTCAGCAATGATCTGGCTCGATGATGTGGTTGTAAACATTTAAAACATTGTGTCCAAAGGAAAGACCTGCTTGAGGACAGAGACCATATTGTAGTTTTGAGTTTCCCATAGTGCCCATCACTGTGCTTTGGTGAGATTATGAAGCTCACTGTCCATCAAACACCTACCCTCGCCTCAGCCATTATCCCTCCCCCCGACAAGTGCCCCCGTGCCCTTAAAAAATGCCACTGAGGGTCTCCGCCAAAGCCTACGAACCCAGTCAGATCCAAGTTTAAATCCCATTCAGTACTTAATAGTAGTAAACACTTCTACCATGCCAAACCTGTAAGAGGCACTATTCTAAATATTTGTACATACTAACTCCATTTATCCTCACAATAACCCAGAGGTAGATATTACTATTAGATGAAGAAACTAAGTTACAAAGACAGATGTTAAGTATCTGGCCAAAGTCACAAAACTAGCACACTGGAGCCTGGGTTCAAACCCCAGCTGTAATACTAATTAACTATGTGACCTTGGGCAAGTTACTTAACCTTGCTGAGCCCTATTCCTTCATTCAACAAATACATATTGAATGCATACTATGTGTCAGGAACTGTTCCTAGCACAAGGGATAAAGTGCTGAATAAGACAAAGATGTCTCGGGCGCTTGGGTGGCTGTCAGTTAAGCATCTGCCTTCGGCTCAGGTCATGATCCCAGGGTCCTGGGATCAAGCCCCGCATTGGGCTCCCTGCTCAGCAGGGAGCCTGCTTCTCCCTCTCCCTCCTGCTGTTCCCCATGCCTGTGCTCTCTCTCATTCTCTCTCTTAAATAAATAAATAAAATCTTTTTAAAAAAAGACAAAGATGTCTCTTCTCTATCAGGTGAAGAATTATCAAAGACACAGGCAACACACAATAAATAGGATTATTTAACATAAGACCAATGGAAAAAATAAAACAAGGTGATATGATAGAGGGGGCAAGGCCGTAGTTAAGGTAGTTGAGGAAGTTCTCTCTGAAGCAAATAAGCTGAAATCCAAACAAAAAGCAGCCAACCTATTGGCCAAAGCCCAAGATTCCACAGTGAGACAGTTCTTGGTTGTCAGTGTTGGTTTGGGGGTAGGTGCTCTCAGATGGGGATTAACATATCACACAAAGACCTTCACACTTCCTGCCCACTTTCCTAAGTCTCTCCACATGCTTCATGCCCAAATCTTGTCCTCTGTCTTGTAATCTTGCTCATTCCAGGCCAACCATTTGCCATAACTCTGAGTCTGTATATATGCATTCCCTGCATATTCTTACCTTGGACCACTTACACTTTCACACTAAGTGGCAGCCTGGTATACCCCCCTCCCCCCTCCCCCCAGGGCTCTGCCCGTTGACAGCATCTCCTCCAACTGCTGTCTTTCCCTGAGCAGGACTGTAGTGTTGCAACAGCCCATTTTTGGCTTCTACCCACATATTGATCAGACCCACCTGTGAACCAAGCTCTGCTCTTTCCTCCTCTGACAGTTAGTCATAAGGAACCCTCCACATGGCCATATGTGTACTGAGGGAGAAGAACCAGGGCAAGAGTAAGGATGGTGCAAGAGTCTGGCCACTCACCTGTGAAGCTTGCTAATGCCTTCTGACCCTGCCATGCCCGAAGCCAGCTGATGATGATGACAATGAAGAGGATGGATTGCTGATAGGTCCACCCAATCTTGGTGGATCGAGAGAACCCAGTTTATGATGGACAACTCTGGCCACAGGGTCTCTTGATGGTACAGGGTCAGATGTTCTGTTCTCCCAAGGACAAGTAGCATGCAAGGAGTCAATTTCTGAATGCTACATAATCCTCTGCCTTGAATGGAATGGCCTTGTTCTAGAACCCCAAGGGTCTATACTCTGGTTGTCCTCTGGGAGCGAGCCATAAACTCCACATGGAGGCTTTTAGCCTCACCCAGACTCTATTATCATAGGGTCTGCCAAGTCTTACGGTGCAAGTGGCAGGTCTGCTAGTATTGTAGCCTGGATCTGCTACAGAGCAGAGCCCTTCCTGCTGCTGGCCCACTCGGAGCAGGCTGCTGTCTCTATCACATAGTACAGAGACTAAAGCAGTATTCCCAAGTGTGGAATACGCTGCAGCAGAACCCAGAAATGCCTACCAAACATGGTTCTGCTTTCTTAGTGGTGGGAGGGGAAAGATGAGATAATTTGTTCTTTTCTTTAGAGGTGAGGCCTTGGCATGACCTAGACTTTCTGACCTTGAAAAACTTGCCCAGTTTACTGTCGTACCTTCATAAAGTTTATATCTCACCCTCTGGAGCACATAGATCTTATTCAAACCTCCACTTAGTTGCTGATTTGGCTTATCTGATCCAATAAACATGATGTCGTCAAGGTAAAGGACCGATGTGATGTTGTATAGCAGGTAGAGAAAGTCCAGAGCCCTTCAGATTATTTGGTGACAGTGAAAAGGAGAAATAACAAAGCCCTGGGGCAAGAATGTCCATTCTCCATAAATGAGAAGTATTTCTAATCTTTCTTTTTGATGGGGGAGGAACAAATACATTCATCACACCAATGACCACACACTGGTCTACACATCTGAGGCCACGTTCACCTGCCCTAGCAATGACATCATATCCAGCATCAAACTGCAATTGGGACTCTTGTTGACCACCAGAATCCACCTAGTTTTTGTTGGGGTCAGACTGGTGAATTATGAGGGATACCACCAACCCTCTATCCTTTAGATATTTAAGGATAGCCCTAATTCCTGCCATGCCTCCAGAGTACAATATTGGTTTTGATTCACAATTTTGAAGGGGAGTAGGGAGGCAGTTCCAGGGGATTCCACCTGAACTTCTGCTCTAAGATAACTTTGGCCTCCAGACCAAAGACCAACATGATGGTTCTGCCTACCACCAATACATCCGTTCCAGTTATATATTCAAGGTACAGGGGAATGACCACTGAGTGAAACTAGCGGACCCACTATGGGTCAGACCGAGATAAGATTCCATTTATTACTTGCCCCCTAAACTCATGCTAATCCATTAAGTTACTCTTCTCTTCCGAGCCTAGATAAGAAACTTAGAATCCTTCTCCACAAAGTGCTCTGGGAAATCACTAGTAAGTAATTAATGTTGATACTGAACATAAAACCTACAGACCCTTCCGGACTAAAAGTTCCCTTCTTGTAGCCACAAGCCATGATTGCTCAAGCCATGTATGGAGACTCACAAACCCACATTGCCCCAGTGACTCTTATGTATAGATGTCCTAGGAGAACGTGGCATCAGCAGGACCATGAGGACAACTGCTCAGGCAGAAGTCACAGACTGTGTCCCACTTTTTCCAACGCCCTTCATCCTCTCTGCCTCTTAGTAGACTAGGGCCAGGTTCCCAACTATAAGCTTAGGCTCCAGCCCCATTTATCCCTAACCTGGCCCAGTAAGGAACTTTTCAGTAGGGGTGGCCCTAGGGCATGCCAAGCAATCACACCGGGTGAAACTATCACATTGAAAACCAATTTTAGCACGAGTCATCCCTTCAGTGCAAATTAGCTCTGATCTTTACTTGTCCTTAATAGGCCTTTCATTTTACAGGAATTAAATCTTTTATTTCCACAAGCAACATAAAGACAAACCACCCCCAACCTCTCTTACCCTCACAATTTCATGATCACTTTCCCCTCTTCCCAGCAAACATACACTAATAAGAAATTACCTGACCTACTAAAAGCAAGAGTAATAGTCCTCTTTCCCAGTCCATTTGAGTCCTGTCCGTCCCAAAGCTCTTCCTTCCTCACATGTCCCCCCTCATACCATCTCCCCCTGTCTTTCAGTAGCTAATTCTACATAATGAGGGTTTTACAAGACAAACCCCGTGGTTCTTAAAATAATCTACTATCCTCATTAGGGTCCATCTTTTATGGCCCTTTAACTATTTTGAAATTCTTAACACTGTCCTTGTTCCCTGATTTGTCAGTAATGCTGCCAGATACAATGTATCATTCAATAATCCAACTGCTTGTCAAAAATAGCAACTGAATTCCCCATATTGCCAACACAAAGCTTGATCTCCTGAAGCCCAGATCCAAAAATATATTAAGCTCCACTGGGTTCAAATTGCATTTGGAGATCTTTGGCTGATAGCTGCCAGTTTCCAGGACCCTAAAGCCTAAAATCAAGCCTTAGGTGAAAAGTATGACAGAATATATGACGTCAGGGCTAGAGGGGACCTCAAAGATCATGTCGTCCAACTCCCTTGTTTTACAAGAGAAAATATGCAAGGAAGGTTAAGTGATTTACTCAGGGCCACCCAGCAACTTAGAGACAAGGTAGGAATTGGAACCCTTGCCTGGTGGGCACCCTACACACATGCTTGCACCTGCCCATCACCTTTTGTTATTCCAGATATTCATAGCACATCCTCTTTATGGGGCCTACAGAACAAATGGGGCCAAATTTCCAATACCAACTCTCCTCTGGCAATGTTGTAGGTTATATGTTAACATCCTACCCAATAGCCATTTCCACTCCACTTTATTTTCCCTTATCCTGAAAGAACAAGAAAATCCAGAGGAGAAAAATTTTTTTTAATTTAAGTATCAAGTTTTGTCAAGGTCATGGGCAGCATAGAACTTACAAGAAGAAGGTATAGGCTGCTGAATTCATGTGGCTTGGGGCACCTACTGAAAAGTCTCTTTGGCTCAATATACTTCCATTTGCTGGTTGTGGTGTCTAAGGGAAAGGTGCTTCAGGAACTAATGGGTGTTAAGGGAGGACCTCCCCAAAAAAGCAACAGTTGAACAGAGACGCAAAGGAGATGAGGGAGGAATTAGGGTGGATATCTGGAGGAAATGTTTGTTCTAGGCAGAAGGCATGGTATCTGCAAAGGGTACGTGGCCAAACTGAGCAAAACAAGCCAAAGGGAACATGGCAGGTAAGAGAGTGGGACTGAGAAGGGTGGGGAGCAAATCACACTGGAAGGACTTTGGATTTTACTGAGTGATGCCCCATCCGGGTACTTAGAAAAGGTGGGGAGGGGTGACACGATTTGACTTACATGTGTAAAGAACATCTAAATAATGAGAGCACTTCACACTCACTAGGGTAGCTATAAGCAAAAAGTCAGATAAAAACAAATGTTGGCAAGGATGTGGAAAAATTGTAACCCTCATACATTGCTGGTAGAAATGTAAAATGATGCAGTCTCTCTGGAAAACAATCTGGCAGTTTCTCAAAAGGTTAAACAGAGAGTTACCGTATGACTCAGCAATTCCACTCCTACTTATATACCCAAGAGACATGAAAACATATGCCCATGCCAAAACTTGTACATAAATGGTCATAGCAACATTATTCATAATAGCCCAAAGTGGAAACACCACAAATGTCCATTAACTGATGAACAGATGAATAGAGTGTAATCTATATAGACTACAGTATTACTCGGTAATAAAAAGAATGAAACACTGATCCATGCTATAACATGGATGATCCTCAAACACAGTAGGCTGAGTGAAGAAAGCCAGTCACAGGGGATCACATATTACATGATTCTGTTTATATGAAAAATCCAAAATAGGCAAATTTATAAAGACAGAAACTAGATTAGTAGCTGCCTAGGGATTGGGGGTGGGCAGGGAATGTGACAATGAAATAAGAAGTGGCCATTAAATGGTCTGGGGTTTCTTTGGGGGCCAATGAAACTGTTCTAAACTTTATTGTGCTGACAGCTTCACAACTCTGTAAATAAAATAAAAGTCATAAAATTGTACATTTCAAATGGGTGAATTATACAGAGTAGGTGAACAATATCTCAATTAGGCTGTTATAAAAACGAAAATCAGTCTATCATCAGGATCAGGGCAGCTTGGGTAACACATAGAGTTTCAAGGGCAGAAGCACAGAAAACAATTTGGAAGCGATCTCCAAAACAAGGTATGAGATGATGGTGATTGGGACCAGGGTGAGAAGCAAAGGTAGGAGAAATCAGTAAGTATTATATACCTTCTGAAAGATGAGTCCATATCCTTCGTTCTGATGGATTAAGCATGAAATATGAGTTAGAGGTAAATGTCATTTTGGGGTCTAAGCAGCCAATAGGGAGAGTTAGCACAGACTGTGAAGGGGCCACTGCTGGAGGAAAGCCTGCAGGGGGGACCATGAGACCTGGAGTTTACTCTGTGCTCTGTAAACCTTGAGAGTTGAGTGTTGAGTGGGCACCTGAATCTGGCATCCTGGGAAGAGGTCAAAACTGAAAAATAAAATAGGGATGATAAGCACTTAGGTATTCTGAACCACGAGATGAAATATCACCTAGAGCATGAGATCGATACAGAAGATAAGAATTCTAAGGACCGAGTCCTGGCACTGTGCCAGCATTCAACAGTTTGGGAAATGAGGAGAAAGCAATCAAAGGATATGCAGAAGGACTGACTATTGAGACAGGAGGAAAAACAGGTAAATAAGGAATCTTGGGGCCCATGAAAGAAAATATCTCAAGGAGGAGGAATTGATCGTCATGTCAAGTACTTCTGATAAGTCCAGGAAGTTGAGGACCGAGAACTGACCAATGGACATAGCAGTTAGAGAGCATGGCTGTGACCTTCACAGATTCGTTTCAGTGGCGTTAATCTGGAGGTAAAAGACTGATTGGAGTAACTTCAAGAGAGAATGGAAAGAAGAGAAAAAGCATAAAGACAATTTGTTCAACTTGGTTTTTTGTAGAGAAGTTCTAAGAAATGAAGTGGCAGCTGGAAGGAGTGTGTGTCAGGAGAGGGTCTTTATTTAAAATGTGAAAACTTACAGCCTGTTTGTATGCTGATGGAAAGTATCCAGCAGATGAGGAAACAGGAAATGTTGGCAATATAGGAGAGGGGAGAGGAGGGGACAATGGCAAGAGTCAACTTCTCCCTAAAGAAGGGAGAAGAGCAGAGGTCTGGCCCCCCGGAGCGGGGGCCGGACTGAGACAGGAGCATGGACCGCCCATCCACAGTAAAAGGAGGCCAGAGAGGGCAACAGCCAGATTCAGGGAGATGTGGAAACCGGAGCTTGCAGACACCTTCTGTTGATTGCTTCTCTGTGAAATAGGAAGCAGGTCATTAGCTGAGAGGGAAGCGGGAAGGGGAGAGGCAGGGATACCAGAATTCTGAGGAAGGAGAAGAGGTAAAATCATCCTCTGGAAAGGGAGAGAATGCCTAGGCCAGATAGTTCAGTGGCCATTAATTAAAGTGTTATTGTTCATCTTGTGTGTTTTCTCCAGCCACATTTAATTGTATGGGTAGAGGCAGAGAGTGGAATTTAATCAAGGCTGAGGTTTTCCAGAAAAGAATAATGAAGAGAGAGAGGGTGAAGTAGTTGATGGGATGCAAAAAATGACTATAATGATGGCCCAGGGAATCTAAGCTAGTAGAGTGAACTGAGGACATGGAGGGGATTGAGGGACAGTGAAAGGTTGGTGGAAAAATGGAGTGTAGGTCCCAGTGGGGAAGAAGAGATTTGGAAGCTTGAGGAGGGAGCAGCACATTAAGCCATTATCAGATATCACCACCTCTGCCTGAATTCATTTACAGGCACTTGTTAAATTAAATTAAACTTTAATGCATTAATACCATCGGCAGAGTTGCATGGTGTATTAGCTTCCCGGGGCCGCTGTAACTGGGTGGCATAAACAACAGAAATTTATTGTCTCGCAGATCTGGAGGCTAGAAATTCTAAATCAAGGTGTTGTCAGAGTTGATTCCTTCTTAGGGTTGTGAGGGAGAATCTGTTGCACGCCTTTCTTCTGGCTTCTGGTAGCCACAGGTATTCCCTGACTTATAGATGTTGTACTCCCTGTGTCTTCAGTAGTCTTCCCTTTGCATGTTTGTCTCTGTCCAAATCTCCCCTTTGTATAAGTACATCAGTCTTATTGGATCAGAGCCCATCCTGGTGACCTCATTTTAACCTGATTGCTTCTGCAAAGACCCTGATTCCAAGTAAGATCACATTCTGAGATATGGGGGAGTTAGGACTTCAATATATTTGTTTGGGAGGGGACATAATTCAACCCATAACACAAGTATCCTAAGAGGTAATATACATAAAGAAAAGGAAGTAATATACGTGTTGAGGACATATGCAGGCAGGTGTACCAGCAGGATATTTTAAAATGAGAGTGATCAAATTTGAACCTTAAAAAAAAAAGCTGTGTTCAGTTGTTGGATGTTCATTTGAACAGGTACCAAGTCATCCATTACCCTTTACCTCTACTGGTGGCAATAGGAAGGTAGGGGTACAAAAGTGGGGAGTGAGGGAATAGGGAAGCCAAAAATATTACCTGGATAATAGTCCAAACAGAGGCCCTGGAGAAAAATCACACAGAAGCTTTTAGTCAAGTGGCCCCAGCTAGGGATCTGAAAAACATTTCTCCACAGAGTCTGAAGCTCCTTTTCCTTCCTTAGCACTGTATCTATGAAACAGGTTGGCCATTCTGTGCTATTGGCCCAGGGATGGACTGGTATTCTCCCAACCTTAGGAAATGTGATGCTAACCACTGGGTCACGGCAAACCACGTAAGCCCTTGACACAAGGCACTTCTCTCGCAGGACTAAAGCACCTGGCAAAACAAATGCATTCTCAGAAGTGATCAATAGATCCCCAAAGACCTTTTTGAAAATATATAGGAAGCAGATGCCCAGTGCCTGGGCCCTCACTTGTGGAGGTACTTGCCAGAAAATCTATCTAAATTGGGGTCTAATTAGAAAAAGTCAGGCAATCTGGTTCACCAGACTTCTAACACTGTGATTATCCAACTAAGACCAATGAGACCCATTGATCGGCTGCCATTTCAATGGAAGAAAACCAGTCCTGATTTAATTCATAGACATAAGGATTATTTATTACTATGTGGACAATTAGAGGTCACTAAATTTTAGTCTTCATAAATTAAAGTTAGCACATTGCAAGTGGATCGAGGATGCTAATTCATTGCTCTGCTAACAAGTTTGGCTCCCACACAATGCTTGGCAACATTGCCAACTCCAACGTAAGCTCACACGCACACAGCTGGAATTCCCACAGGTTTCAGGAAGGATCCTTTGTTGTCAGTGTACTAGCAATGTTGCTGTGGGTTGGCTGGTTGTGGTTTTCAAATTGTTGCTATTCTTGTTTTTTAATTACAGATTACTGTGGTTTCATTATATCATTATTAATTGTGTTTGTTGTCAGTTGTTTGGTAAACCCTATTGTGTGTAATGGTGCACATTTGCACAGAGTATTTTTGGTCTATTATTATCCAATAACTAAACTTTAAGGCATATGTATGTATTGTGGTTCAAATATGAATCATCCAGACAATTATTTCTAAAGCAGATTTTGTATATATATATGTTTTATATATGTGTGTGTATTTTATATATATGCATGTATGAATACATATACATAAATGTGTACATATAAGCATACATATGTATTATATTTATATATTAACTATTCCCCCCAAATTTGCTTGTACAGCGCATTTTTTGGTGATAAATATTTGTACTTTTTATTTACATAACTTCTAACATACTATCAAGTTAGTAGTTTAATACAATTATTGGGTTATTTTTGTAAGTGTAGGGCATTATTTTATAATAAGAAATCATGTGTTTATGGATCTTGTCTTCTCTTATATGATAAATAGTAGGTTTTTAAGTTGTAAGCAACAGATTAGCGACACTTTCTTATTTTGTTCCCCAGGCTATGGGAGATCATGCCTTGCTTTTGTAGGTGTGTTCCCTGCAAGGATCCATGTTGGAAGCATCTGAGAGTCAGAAGCCTTGGCACTTGCGTGGGATGGCAGCTTGACAGAGTTATTGGGTTGGGGATGTACAATAAGGTGAAGCAGTTTAGAGCAAGGGCCAGTTCAAGTGACATGACCACAGTCTACATTCTAGTGACATGACCCAAGAAACTTTTTCAGTCTGACTTCCAACTTCCTCATCTGCAAACTGAGGAAACAGATCTACCTCACAAGGTTGTTACCAAATTAAATGAGATGGAGCATGCAAAATCCTTAGCACAGGATTTAGCTCCCCCAAATGGCAATATTCTTATTGCTGGGGTTATTACCATCACTAATTTGTCAGCCAGGATGGGCTAGATTATATGACTCTAACAAACAGCACACAGAGAAAAACTCAGTGGTTTCCAGCAACAAAAATTTATCTCTTGAATTCACTACATTGCAGGTTCGCGGCAGCTTTGCTCCAACTCACCTGTGCTCAGGGACCCAAGGTGGAACATTGCTAGTTATCGTGGCAGGGAAAAACATTGCTGGCTCTTAAAGCTTTTGCCCAGGAGCCATGCATCACTTTGGCCCATATTTTATTGGTAGATGCAAATCATATGGCCACTTGTACGTTTAACAGAGTGGAAATGTGTAACTGCCCTGAAGAAAAGGTCCAACAAGGAAAGTAGAACATTTGGTGAGCAGAGATACCATCAACCATACTATTACTAACTCAAAGACAAGGGGAGGCAGTTAATTGACGAAATGATTTGTCTGAGGTTTATTCATGGAACCATGAGTGGAAATGAATGGCATCAAGTCTTGCTTACTGAGAGCACAAACCTTGGCCCCGCTTCCTTGGTCAGAGAGTTGACCCAGCCTAACTGTTAGGGTCCAAAGTCCCTGCCAATGCAATGCAAGCTATATTGAACAATCATCTGAAAACAGACCCCACAATTAGGGCCCCTCTCCAAATTTCTCTCTTATATCCAGATCCAAGTATGAGACACCTTCCACTGCCATTTCACGAATGCTCAGAGCAGTCAGTTCAGGCTGTCCTCAATGCTACGGCTTCATTTTCCGCCAGATTCTCCCCATGCCAAAGCTACTCCAACACCTTAACAAATGCAAAGTGCTCTTCCCCTCTCAGTTTCTCTCCTCCCCTGCTTCCTGAAGTGGCAGGTCTTGCTGAACTATAAACGTTCCCAAGGAATAAGTAACTAAATTATTTGTGGGGAAGAGCAGGGAGACATATAAAAAGGTAATACAATTTCCTGAGAGCTGAACTTAGAGAAGGAGAATAATGTCCACTCTCAAGGGATTTGTTTCTACATCCATTATGCGCCTACCACGAGCTAGACTGGGAGCTAGACTCTGGGCATGCTCACATCTCAGTCAGCTCACTGTCTCAGAGTGAGGGGCCAGTAACTCAAAGGAAGGAGTTAGGGATGGGAAAGCCAAGGGATGGGAAACTGAGCCAGGGAGCAGACCCATACTGAGAGCAAATCAAAATTTGAGCTTATATCGTTTAGCAAATTCAAAAACACACCCAACCATGATGAACCTTCCCCCAAAAGCCACTCAGATGCAGACCCATATTTAAAGACTGATCCTTGAGGGTCTGACACTTCCCGGACTCGGCTGAATGATGAGGATGAATAGATTAAATTCCCCCCAAATTCACAAGCCGTCTTGGCATGTGTGGCAAACCGTCTAAAGTATCACCTGGACAGTACAAGAGATCCAGTCTAGACCCTGGCTTCAGGAAGCCGAGATGGTATTTTAAAGTATGAGGTTGAGGCCCATTGAGATAAAGACCCGGTAAGGAATGAGTGAAGCTCTGGCCTCCTGTCTCTATGCAGGAGCTTTCCCAAACTCCAGCCATTCCTCTGCTACCTGCAGAAACCATGCCACAGCTATGTGCCACCTGCCCTATTAGTAACTTAATCCTTTTAATATTGAATGACTTTTTTTTTTAAAGATTTTATTTATTTATTTGAGAGAGAGAGAATGAGAGAGAGCACATGAGAGGGGGGAGGGGCAGAGGGAGAAGCAGACTCCCCGCTGAGCAGGGAGCCCGATGCGGGACTCGATTCAGGGACTCCAGGATCATGACCTGAGCCGAAGGCAGCGGCGTAAGCAACTGAGCCACCCAGGTGCCCTGAATGACTCTTTTTAAACAGAACTTAAATTTAACCTTTTCCTAAGCAGTAGTAGCTGTGAATTCACCGCTTTGATGTGCTAATTATTTTGTCTGATATACTTTAAGATAAATAACCTTTAAAGTATTTTTTAAATGTGTTCATAAACCCCTAAAATCACTTGGGCCCCACGGGTGATGCACACACTGAGCTCAGAGGTTGAACTCTGCAACCTGCTGCCCGTGCACAATCCCGCTCACCTGAGTCTCTGTGAGGCTGGCCATTCCTTTATTTTTGCTCCTGTTCTTCCTTTATCCATAACACAGACCCAAGCCAAGACCTTTTTTTTTTTTTTTTTTTTTTTTTTTGTACTCAGAGGTGCTTCAGGGAATGATTTGACAACTTTGCCTTCTCTGGTGGACTCCTGAATTTCTTTTTGAATGTTTGGCTCAGCTGAACACCAACCGGTACATTGGGGGATTCACCACCTTATTAGACCATCTCACCACAAAGTTGATATCAAATTCACTTTACCAGGCTTCCTGAAGGGAGGGTGCAACCAGTTAGTTCAGATTCAGCTCATATGAGATGATCCCACATGAGAACATGAATTCAAAATTTAGTTACACAAAGAAGTCCCACCAAGAGCCCATCTACAGAAGGTGGCAGATACATCCATCCCTCTCCTCATCAAGTTCATGATCTGGTGTGTTCCAAATAGATGTCATTGGATAATTGCAATATAGTGAAATAACTATTTCTAATTAGGGCAGATGCAGAACACTCAATGCAGAGGTTACAGGAAAAATCGCCAGGGAGGAGATGCTTGTGTTGGTTCATGAAGGATGGGGTTTCCCAAGAGGATAGGGAAACAGGTAGCTCAATTAATGTTTCCTATTATTATTACCATTCTTACCAGATTTGAGTCAGACAGACATGGATTCAAGTCACAGCTCTACTAGGAAGGTCAGCTTCCTCATCTGTAATCTTGCCCTATTTGGTTCTGCAAAGAATAAGTAAGGTGATTTAAGTAAAACAGAAACTAAGATATTTGACACACAGGTTCTTCATAACTGCTCTTTCTCTTCCCAACTCTAATTTTGTTTTGTTTTGTTTTGTTTTTCTTTATTGGAATATCCTTCTCCTCTCCATTTCCAATCTAGAAAAAAATCTACCTATTATTCAAATTGTACTTGAAATACTGCCTCTTCTATGAAGCTATTACTTACCAAGAAGACACAATTTTCCTTCCTTTGAAACTCCTTTGGAGTTCATCTTGACCTCCATAATGGTTGGTTTGTGGTTGGTACATGTTTGCTGTGATAAATTAAATTGCCCCCCCATTCTGACTCCTGTTCATAGTCTTAATGTCTGCTTGTTCTTTGTTTGTTTTTTCAATTCTTTCTCTGTGTCCAGCTAGCATTATGACCATGCCAAGGCAAAACTCTGATTTTTGAAAGTCTTGACCAGCAGTTGGGATAACTAAACTACAACGTATCTTTGACCTGCATGGTTCTGCATGTCCCTCCACTCTTGGTCAGTCTTGTTCCAAACCTGTCTTCTTCTCTCCACATGATACATAGCTACTGAGCTCTTTCCACATACCAGACAGGGTCATAGGTACTGGGGATATGTCAGTGAATAACACAGACCTTGTTCCTTGTCCGTGCTCCCAAGGAACTTATACTCCAGTGTGGTGAGACAGTCAGTAATCAAACAACAACACAAACAATGGCAATGATAATGATACTACGATGGAAAAATACAGACAGACTTGTTCTAGGCCCAGTCTGTCTCTTGTCTTGCTTCACCTAGCCTCTCCTCCTCGCTTTTCTTCCTCTCCACTCTCATCCCAGTGTCTGTAGGTCCAAATTCTTATCCTTTAAGGCCCAGTTCAATGCCATCTTCTTCATGAACATAGACATGTGCACCATGTAAATGTACAGAGAGCTTTTCACGTGCAGCTTCTCACCCATGCTACAAGCTCCTGAGGACAAGGCTTCACATACTTCATCTGGGCGCCAGGAGCTCCCAACAGAAAGCCAGGAAAGAAGTACTCAGTAGCTCTTTATGAAATGAGCAAAGCGTCCTCTCCCTTGTCCTGCCACATTGTACCTAAGGAACCCACATCCATGTTCTTCGTAGGAAACCTGTTCCGTTTCTGGCTCCGATTCAGGAATATATTCTTCACAAAAGGTAAATAAACACTTGCAATCCAGAGATGCCAAGAACTTAGAACATTCTGCATCATGATTTCCATGGTAACTGAGGTTGTGCGTAAAGAACTCTGCCGTGATAGCATCTTAATCCAGAAAGGTTGAGCATTTTTCAAATTGTGAATTCTGTTATTCTGGCCATAATAAATGGTTACCTGGATTGCAAGCTGCTAAATAGATACTCTGCATTTCTAAGCCCACCGTCACCGTCCCATGGCATGGCCACCATGAATGTAAAGTACTATTTACCAACAGATCATCTGAAGTTGTTTGTGGGAGCCCTGGATCAAGTCAACCCTTACTGCCATCAATAAATAAGCAAAAACTTACAGAACATTAGGCTAGGGTGTACATACGTTATTCCTCTGCTCATACAGTGCTTACTACTTTTCACCATATATTTGATTTTTATCTTAGGTGCTATGCATAAACAGAGCCAGAGGCACTGCTGTGAGGGCTGGTGAATGTGCATGCCTCTGTTTACTTGGGAAATGTAAGAGCTGTGGGGTTTTAATTACCCTGAGCTGGTAGAGATCAATTTGAAAAACAAACATATTTGTAAAAAAAAAATCAAGCACTCTTTTGCTGCCAGAGGATTACAACTTGAAATCATAACATCTTAGAGCTTTACAGCTAGAAGAAACAGAGACTGGGGGGGGAGCCAAGCCCCTCATTTTACAGATTGGAAAACTGAGCCCCACAAGGTGAAATAGCATGAAGAGTGTTTAAGACCTTGGGTTCTGCTATGAGATCTTGCTCAAATCCCAGGCTCATGATTTACCAGATGACCTGGAAAGTCACTTGACCCTTCTGGGCCTCAGTGGCCTCATCTGAAAAATGGAGACAATGATAGAGTTGTGAGGATTAAATGTGGTAATGGATGTAAAGTGCTCAGCATGGTACCTGACATAGTCAATAATCAATAATGCGAACTTTAGTCATTATCATCATCATCATCATCATCATCATCATCTAAGGTCACATGGCTTATTAGTAACATTGTTTTTGCCTGAACTAATACCTCCTTACACATACCTGAGTTTGTTTCTATAGATAGTAAGAAATAAAGATGTTATAAGTCTTGTCCCAATAATCCTATGGTCCAAGTTTCCAAATCAACTTTTATAGTAATTCAGTGTTCTCCAGTGCTCACTGAATCTTCCAGTAATTGTACATTCTACATTGTCACAGTTCTGGAAATATAGTTCACTCAGCATGAATATATTCTTGTCCTGAATGTGTAGCCACTTGAGAACTATGATTTACCAAGATGTTTTACTTTGAAGAGTACAGAATCTCAGTATATTTGGCTACAATTCTTTTACCCTTTCCAAAGGCCCCAACTTAACAAAACACGATGCTCTTCGTGGCTTGATCTAAACGGATAATCCGTGACTCAGAAAAAGATGATTTCAGAGCATGACATGCAAATGCAGAATTCATGGCTGTTTGTTTAAAATCTGGGCCCTTTTCCTTGACTGCATTTACTATAATTAGAAGATTGGCCGTTCTCACAAGGGGTTACAAACACACCATGGGCAATGTTATATGTGTGACACCAGAAAAAAGATTAATACTTTTATGCTGAAGCTGTCAGCCCCCAACATGACTTGCTATCTAAAAAAAGAGAAAGAAAGGCGCCTGGGTGGCTCAGTCAGTTGTCTGTCTTTGGCTTAGGTCATGATCTCAGGGTCCTGGGATCAAACCCCACATCGGTATCCCTGCTCAGGGGGGAGCCTGCTTCTCCCTCTCCCTCTGCCCCTCCCCACCACTTGTGCATGCTCTCTCTCTCTCTCAAACAAATAAAATCTAAAAAATAAAAAGAGAGAGAGATTCCAGAGAAGGAAAACACTGGGAATTTGGATGATGATTAATAGCCAGCCAAGAGAAGAGAACTGTCTACTTAGACTCTCCATGGGATGGTGGGAAATAAGAATGGAAGGACTGGACTATGTGATGATCCAGCCTAGAATAATATGGTGCTTTCAGTGGCAGATTCAAGTTTTGTGGGGTCCAAAGCTCATATAATTGAGGAGAGCTTCTTTGAGTAAAATAATACAAAGTTATAAATAAAAACTACTGGGACCTCTCCCAGAGTCTTACAAAGGGCCCTGGCAAGTGAGGGGCCCTGAAGCTTAAGCTTCATTAGTAACTTCGGGTTTTGGTGCTTTAAAGTTTATACGATTTTCACATAGGTCAGATTTAGTAAATTGATTAAGGGCCTTAGAATTTGGGGACCTGTGATTTGACTCCTGGGGGGACCATGCATAGCTAGCTGTGTCTGTCATCTTTGTAGGCAAGTGTCTTAACTTCTCTGATCTTCACTTTCCCCAACTATAAAAGAGAAAAAAATAATATCAACTTTGTATGGTCATGCAAATTTTTAAAATTCATGTAAAGCACTGAAATAAGCATCTAGTTAGCATCTAGTAGGTGTTCCATAAATAGTAGTATTGTTTTTATTTCCTATATTTCTCATCCAGTTCCCATCTTAATCCTGTTGATACAGTTTTAGAAAATAAGGTTTTCCCCTTCAGCATCAACCTTTGATAATTTGGGGATTACAATTGTCTAAGTCTGTATCTCTTGCTTCTCTGTTCTGATGCCTAACTTGTCCTCCTGACTGTTTGACCCAAAAATGAGTATGGGGCAGGATGAGAAATGGAATTCAAATCAGCTAGTTAATATCCCTGGAAAAAAGAAAAAAGAAAATGATACCTAGTGTTCCAAGTATTTAACCCCTTTCCCCCAGGTCAGCTGTTCTAGATCAGCCATTCCCTCCCCGTTATGGTCACATATGTCAGGGAACAGGGGTGGGACGCAGGTACACAAGCGTGGGCTTCTGCATCTTGTTCCTTCCTCGGTCCGATTAAGAAGATGCAACAGGAGATTGAGGGGTTGTCCAACTCTATCCTTTCTCCTGGAGATATAGACGGTGTCTTCAAGTTTAGAAATAAGGGCGTGTCCTTCTCTTTCCACAGTTTGCTATTGTGAACATTGCTGCCATAAACATTGGGGCAAACCATGTGACTCTTAACTCTAGGAAACAAACTGAGGGTTGCTGGAGGGAAGGTGGGTGGGGGATGGGGTAACTGGGTGATGGGCATTAAGGAGGGCACTTGATGTGATGAACACTGGGTGTTGTATGCAACTGATGAATCACTGAACTCTACTTCTAAAACAAATAATACACGATATGCTAATTAATTGAATTCAAATAAAATTTTTTTTTTAAAAAAAAAGAAAGAAGGGCATGAATTTTTCATTGAAAAGAACAACCTTACTTCCTGGGGGTGCCAGTCTCACATTTCTGACTCTGCAGGCGGGGACAAGCTTCAGCTCTGAGAGGAGACACATGGTGTAGATTTGAAGTCAGTTCCACTACTGACTGCTGGTGGGACCTTGGGCGAGTTAGTTTCAGGAGATGTAATAATCACACCTACCTCCCAGGATTCTTGTGAGGATTCAATAAAATATGTATGTAAAACACACAGTATAGTGCAGGGGCAGAGGGGAGTGGGGGGAGGGAGATGGAGAGGGAGGGAAGGAAAGAACCGGAAAAAGCCCAAACGAAACTCAAAGCATTCAGCTGTATCTCAAAGTATGAAGAACTGGGGCATGTCCCAATGGCTAAAGGGACTTCAGAGGGCAAAAAGACTTCATCCTTACGTGCCAAGACAAGCCCTGGCCACTTACCACAGTGTAATAAGAAGGATCTTGAGGCCGTATCCAGGCATAGCAGGAAAAAGTTCCGTGATCTATGAATAATGTTTGCCGTAAGCATGGGACAGAGCATCTTGCAACATATAGTCCCCACCTACTAGCTCTGCCTTCTCTTCTCCTGGGGATTCAGATCATTTTTCCAGGCTCTGCCATATGAGGTCACTATTTTAGGTAAAACCTCAATCTTCAGAACTAAGAAAACCTACCATTTACGTAAAATTAAAGAGTTCTTCACAATAAATATGCCAAGAAATAACCCAAACAATAGGAATCTCCATTGTTCTTCCTATTGCTTTATTATCTATCTACTTGGACCTTCTAATTCCATTTAATTTCTGCAGTGCTCAGCAAAGTCTGTTAATTCTCTTTTGAGACAGAAAACAACAGCAACAACCTTCCTGACTTACAGACTTCTAAACATTTCAAGACAGATGGTGTTCATTTTAGTTCTGCGCTGTGGATCTCACCTGGCACTAGCTTTGGTACATAATAGGTGCTCAATAAATACTTTTAATGAATTAATAAGATTTATTTTATGCCAGCTTCTTCATTCCGATATGTGCTTCTGAAAGACAGATATGTTATATTACTCATGATTTACTCCCTTGCCCCCATTCCCTCAAGTGATTGACATAGTATCCAGTACATGGTAAGGACTCTATAAATATTTGTTAAATGAATGAAGTATTAATGGCAGGACTGCCAACCTCCATAGCTTCAAATTCCTTCTGCTATCTCTTCAGACCTCTCGCTACATAAATCTTTCACATCAGCACATTACAGTATTTGAGAATTTCCCATTTGAAGAGCTCACCAGAGAATGTTCCCCATAAAGAGGAATGGGCCTCTATATCACCTTATTACTCACTAATTTCATCAGAAGTGCCGTTTGTTGAATTCCCCCAAGCTACTTCCTTTTTGTTTTTTACTTTCCCTGCCACTCTCTGCTTGCTTCTCAGAGGGGCTTCTCATTCTGTTAGAGCCACAGGCAGCCATCAGGAGCCAAACGCATTCTAGTCCCACTGCAGCAAATGTCCTGAGCTTCCCTGCTGCACCTTTGGGCTGGAGGAGTTTCCATTTACCAAATCCAGTAAGCACCTTTATAGATCGATGACTCACTCAGCAACTGACCTTTTTTCTTTTTTTTAAGATTTTATTTATTTATTTGAAAGAGAGAGAATGAGAGAGAGAGAGAGAGAGATAATGAGATGGGGCCAAGCAGGGAGCCCGATGCGGGACTCGATCCCGGGACTCCAGGATCATGACCTGAGCCGAAGGCAGTCGCCCAATCAACTGAGCCACCCAGGCGCCCTGAGCAACTGACTTCTAACACTCAGTCAATTCATGCTATGTTTCCATCATGTGTTGGTTAAGTTTAATTTAAGATAAAGATTTCTTCACACTCTTATTCCATTTTGCTTCCACTTCCAAGGCTATTTGTGTTTGTGCAGAAACCAAACGTGCTTTTCTACAGGCAGGTGGATGCTGGTGTTTTATTCAACAGGTGTCTACCTACTACCTACCTATCTTCTCATCTTTCTAAGTCTTGTTTTTTTCTCTCTGCAGAAACCCATTTTATTTCGCTTCAGTTCGTTTCATCTCATTTTATTGCATTCATCTTTGTTAGCTACTCAAATCTATTTGAAATAATGTGGTTTATACAACTCAATGAATGTATATATATAAATGTGTAGACACACACACACACACTCACTTGAGGAACAACGCAAGAGAGTGAATGGCAGACAACAGCAAGTATAGGCTAGTATGCAGAAGGTTAATTTGAAGGGACATTCGAAATCATCCCACCGAGGTTCGGCCCTGGCTTGAAGTCACATGACTATTTCGTGGCAGAGTTAAAACAAGTTCTCAGACCTTCTAACACCAAACCTCGTGCTTGTTCAGGTCCTCAGTACCTTACCCAGTGCTTAGTGTTAAGGCAAATATATGTAGTAATCCATTTGGATAGGTCACTCAGCAGATGTGAAATAATTTGTCATCATAGGGCAAACACCATGTATCCTCTAAGAGTTATACAAGCAAATGTCTGTCCTTAGTCATAAAATCTTTTCAATGTATTTTAGTCTAATGGAACTTAGGTTACTATTTGATTGGCTGAAAAACTCTCTAATTCTGAATCAATTCAATTTAAATTTATGTTTTCGAAACACTCATTTCTCTTCAAGAAGTATTCGAAGCAGCTTATAGTAGGAAAAAGAAAATTAATAAAACAGGAGCAAAAAGGGAGATTCAGTCTTGAAAACATTTGGTAGTAAGTGACAATAGTTGTTATCTTTGTGCTTTAAACATGGCCCTGAGCTTCCTGGAAGCCCAATCTAAAAAGAAAACACAATTAGTTGTGTGGTTCTCTTTAGCTGAGAAACAGAATCATATTTTCTCAGAAGAGAAGAAATTTCCTTATGTTAAATTCTGAGATAATTTTCTCACAGGGAGCAATATATGGGGGAATATAATAAATGGTATTTTCAATGACAACTCTGAGCTAAATCAGGAGAAAAATCCACACAACTTTTCTGTAGCAATTCCAGCAAAAAGACCAAGATGATGTCTTAAATTACATAAGAAAGATTCTGTGAGTTACCCAGCAGTCAACTCGATCAAAGGAAAAAATGTAGGTAATCTAGAGAAAAGGGCAAATTACATGAGCCTTAAATTATTCTTCCTCAACTTTTCTCTCTTCCAGGCTCTGAACCAGCTGTAGATGTCACACAGTTTCCAGGCCTTACTCTCTAGTAAGAACACAGAGTGCAGTTACCCAGAAGACTGCTAATTGCGGGCAAAGTTAAAATTTTGAAAAGAGTTAGCAGGTGTTAAATTTAATATTGCCTCAGGCAAACTGTCAAGCCTAAACAAACTTCCTGCCTGAGTGGAAGACCTCCACCCAGAGACTGGTTAAACTTCCCAGTCAGGAAAAAGTAAACAACTCCATGTTGCCATACTCAGGGCTGCCTCAGTTTCCTCAACCGTAAAATGGGAATAAGCGTTTGCCAACTCACAAAGTTGCCAGTGGAGAGTGACAGTGATAACATGCA
This sequence comes from Mirounga leonina, assembly GCF_011800145.1. Taxonomy (NCBI): domain Eukaryota; kingdom Metazoa; phylum Chordata; class Mammalia; order Carnivora; family Phocidae; genus Mirounga; species Mirounga leonina. The sequence continues at coordinate 3,748,752 of NW_023270237.1, forward strand.
AACATACTTGGCACCTAGTGGATTCCCAGTAAAATGCTACATGCATGAATAAGTAAGTTTCAGTTGATATTATAGACTTCCATTGAATATGGAACATGCATCACTCCAAAAGAGATCTCAAAATCGGCTTTAAAGGACCTCTGTGTTCTCGCTCCTTTTAACGTGTGGTTGTATCAAAGCTGCAGTTATCTAGAGCAGAAGTCACCAAACTACTGCCCTTGAACCAAATCCAGCCAGCTGCTTGTTCCTGTAAATAGTCTCATTGAAGTACAGCCACGCCCATTCATTTACATATTGGCTATGGTTGCTTTCCTGATGGACCAGCTGCTGAATAGTTACAACAGAGACCATCTGGCCCTTAAAGCCTAAAATATTTCCTACCTGGCCCTTTACAAAAAGAGTTTGTTGCACGCCTGGGTGGCTCAGTTGGTTAAGCGACTGCCTTCGGCTCAGGTCATGATCCTGGAGTCCCTGGATCGAGTCCCGCATCGGGCTCCCTGCTCGGCAGGGAGTCTGCTTCTCCCTCTGACCCTCCTCCCTCTCATGCTCTCTGTCTCTCATTCTCTCTCTCTCAAATAAATAAATAAAATCTTTAAAAAAAAAAAAAAGAGTTTGCTGACCTCTGAACAGAACACATGTCCTCTTAGATGCTGCACATCCTTTCAAATACGGAACATTCCCAACTATGATTTTCACCTGAGCATGCGCATTGATGAGCATTCATGCCGACTTACCTTCTCAACCTTAGATCCTGGTTCCTATCATTAATGCTCCCATCTTCTGAACCCAGTTAATGAATCAAATCCTACCATCTTCTTTTCCCTATAAAAATTCTCACAGCCTACAGCCTTTCCATTCTACTCCCAAGGTAGCCCGGAGGGCATTTAGCCTCCCCCACCCCCGCCCGCCCTTTCTTCTCCTCCCCTCCGTGCCCCCCAACCCCGTGCCTCTGCTGACAGACTCTGCAATTCGTCCTCCATACATCTGCCTGAGCCAGTGGCCTAAAATGCCATTTTTACACTATTCCAATCCAGCTCAAGAGTCTACAGTGGCTCCCACCTGCCTTTTACACCAAGTTTGACTTTACTCTCTTGGCTTTTAAAACAGTTTACACCCTGGCTTCACAGTACATGTAAAAGTCTAAGTCCCATTCCTTCCCGGTCCACACTCAGCACTGTGATCTGGCCCATCTCCGTCATCACCCACCTTGCTAAATCTCACCACTGTTCTTCATTCCCACCACGGCCTCTGTTCTGGATTGCATGGAGTCCTCCAAAATTCATATGTTGAAGTCTGGACCCCTAAAGCCTCAGAATATGACCCTACTTGGAAATAGGGTTATTGTGGATGTAATTAGTTAATACTGGAATAAGGTGGGCCTTATAAGGGTTTTTATTTAAAAAAAAAAAAAAGGAGAAATTTGGAACCAGAGACACAGGGAAAACACCATGCGAACGTCAAGACATAGATCAGGGGGATGTATCTGTAAGCCAAGAAATGCCAGAGGTGGCCAGCAAACCACCAGAAGCTAGGACAGGGGCCTGGAACAGATTCTCCCTCATGGCTCTCAAAAGGATCCAAATCTGCCAACACCTTGCTCCTGGACTTCTGGCCCCCAGAACCGTGGGACAATAAATTTCTACTCTTGAAGTCCCATCTTTGCTAGAGCAGGCCTGGCAAGGTAATACAGCCTCCTATCTGCCCCAGGCTCAGAAGCTTTCTGGAAGATGTCTCTGAAGGCCCTGTGATAGGTGGCCATACAGAGGTGACAGAGAGGTCTGTGAATGACAAGGGAGCAACTAGGGAACCCAGCAGACTGGGCCCTCCCTTCCCAAAGGAAACCCAACCAGCTTCCTCACAAGCCTGCACGCTTTCCCAGATTTGACCCCATTCCTACTGGGTCAGAGGGCGAGCAGGACTGAAGAAAGCCCAGATCCGGAAATGCACTCCAGGGATCCGCCTTCCTTGCCTTGCTTCTAAATGTCTACTCTTCCCCTCCCTTCCTTTCCTCACTGAAGACTTAAGCCACAACTTTTATAAAAAGCAAGTTCTGAGCCAAGCAAATCCACTTCAGGAGTCCAGTGCCCGCCCTCCCCCTGCTTCTGTCCTGGAAGTCTGGACATCTATCTGGAGAGGCCACAGTCCTTGAACAAAGGCTGCCCGCGAGAGGCTGCCAAGACTCCAGCTTTATCCAGGAACTTCAAGGAGCTAAATTGGAACCTATCAAATCATTAAGGAGACTTCTTGCAGGGAATGTGACCCCAGGGAGTGAAGAGAGGCAGAGTGGAGCTCTGCAGCCCTGTTTTGCTCTTATATGCAAGCCCATGTGACTCTGGCTTGTTGGCGGTGAGAAAACAAAACCCCCTCCAAGTCACTGGACTCCAGGAGCCCAAAGGCCAAACCAACCATTCAGCCACCGAGTCATCACAGACTGTGTGTCTGTAAATGTATTACCCTCTTCCCCAGAGACATCTGGTGAGTCCAAATGGCTTGGTAACCTTCCTATCTCAAAGGATGTAGAGTGAGCAGCAACCAGATTTTCTTGATCCCAGAGAAGAAAGAAGGACACACACTCAAGTGAGAACATGGCTGATTAGGTGGAGGGAGAAGCAGGGCCAGCTTCATAGATGTGCAGTGTGCACAGGCACTGTGCATTTTTATTTTGCTCTGAACCCTAAAAATTATGTAAGCAGTTCTAGGGAGAAGTGTGTGTGTATGTGCACACCTGTGTGTGTGTGTGTGTGTGTGTTTGGCTAGAAAGTGGGAGTTGATGATGAGTGATGAGTAGAGAGAGAATGGCTCAAATTCAACCTGGGAGTAAAGAATAATGAGAAGTCCAGTCTATTCTCGGTGTTTGTAGTACTTGGGTTCAGTAGAGTTGCCGCAAACACTGAATTTGTGAACACTGAACCATTGATCCTAGGGGAAATACAAGGTTAGGTTCCTGTGAGCCTCTGGTCCCAACATTTTCATCAACTTATCAACATACAACCTACTTTTGTATGTGTTTCTGTTTAAAGACACCTTATTAAACATATATTATTGATTTGTTAACATAAAACTCACAGCCAAGGGCACCTGGGTGGCTCAGTTGGTTAAGCGACTGCCTTCAGCTCAGGTCATGATCCTGGAGTCCCGGGATCGAGTCCCACATCGGGCTCCCTGCTCGGCGGGGAGTCTGCTTCTCCCTCTGACCCTCCTCCCTCTCATTCTCTCTGTCTCAAATAAATAAATAAAATCTTTAAAAAAAAAAACAAAACAAAACAAAAAAAACTCACAGCCTACAGCTCTATACCTCCAGTGGGAAGGAAACTTATCTAACATATTTTCTCTACAAAGCACATCACAGCCATTTTGCACTTCGGAACACCAGACAGCACTTCAGCACGGTGCTCGGGGGCCACTTTAAATAGTGAAATCACCAGCAAAAAGCACAAAATTGTGAAAACACAACAATAAATACACTGTGAAAAGGACACAACATGAGAGAGGAAACAAGAAGGCAGATGTGGCCTTGTTTGACCTCCGCTGGAAGATGCCTGCCCAGTGACTCAATTCACCACTCTGCACAGGTCCACAAAAAACTGCAAAAATGCCCCAAGTATTGGTTTGGAGTTACAAATAATTCACAACTATGGAATCCACAAATCAGGAGGATTGAGGAGCTTATCGTACAGTTTCTGTTCCATCACTGCTGTATGACATTCGGCAAGTTATTTATCCTCTCTGTTGGTTTCCTCTTCTCTATTAACTGAATTTCTATTCAACCTTTAAGACACAAGAAGCACCATTTCCTCCATGAGGATTTTCTAACAACCTCAGTTGAAAATGAATTGTTTCTTTTTTTGTGGCCCCAAGTCACTACTTTTCCATGACATCTGCCCCTCCTCTGTCACCATGCCTCAGATAATAGCCATGTTGTTGGAGCATGGGGCAGCTTTATCTACACATACTACACTACTCCGTCTTCCTCCTCACCTTCTTTGGTTCCATTGACTGCCACCTCCCGGTGCTCATGGCCTCGGACTGCCGAGTGGCTATGTGCCAATCCCTGCTTTATGTCACCGTCATGACGCAGAAGGCGCATTTGGGTTTTGTGGCTGGCACTTATGTTTTTGGTATCTTCAGTGCCTTTGTGATGAATTGTTCCTTTCTCCTCAATATTCCTCATTTTTGCCTATTCTGCTATTATAAAGGTGATTTAATTATGCTTTACTGCAATTCATTGTTGATCCTCTATTATTCCAGTAAGTAGATTATAAAATCTGTTAGGAGAGGGATTATATCTTATTCACCTTTATAGCCACAACACTAGTGAGCCCTTTTCCATAATATAGGTGGTGAATAGGGATTTATTAACTCGAAATGGGAATAATAAGCCTGGCCTTACCTATCATCATTTTTTAAGTTGTAGGAAAACATACACAGCATAAAATTTATCATTAGGAACATTTAGTACTTACAATGATGTACAACCATCACAGAATATTCAACACTCCAAAAAAAAAAAAAAAATACAACAACCCTGTACCCATTGAATAGTCATTCCCCAATGTCCCCTTCCCCTTAGGGCCTGACAAGTACTAATCTGCTTTCAGTCTCCATGGGTTTGCCTCTTCTGGATAGTTCATGTAAATGGAATCATACAATATGTGGCCTTTGTGTCTGGCTTCTTTCACTTCACATGATGTTTTGGGGGTCCATCCATGTTGTATCATTACCAATACTTCATTCCTTTTTATAGCTGAGTAATATTCCATTATGTGGATAGACCACATTTTATTTATTTCGTTCATCAGTTGATGGGCACTTGGGTTGTTTCTACTTTTGGCTTTTATGAAGAGTCTGCCATAATATTCTAATATTATGATTCACTATAGAAACGTTAGTGATAATAAATATTTTTGTTACACAAATGGACTGCCTGTTTACCAGTCCCCTACCGCATCCCCACTAGACTATAAGGTCCTGAGGGCAGGGACTTTATCTTGTTCCCTGTGGACCCCCTAGGGCCTTGGCTAGTTCTGGCGCAGAGTACATGGCTCAGTAAACCTGCTGACTGATGCATGATTTCTGCTTAGAGGACTGACTGCCTTATCACAGTAGATATGAGACATAGCAAAAGCCACTCCCCTAAAATCATAGAATATTAGATCTTGAAGAAGAAGCCATCTGGTCCAAAATTGTCATTGGATATTCTTGGCACTATCACTTTCTAGCTGTGTGACCTTGCATGAGTTTCTTAATCTGTTATTCAGATTCCTTACCTATAAAATAGATGTGATAACTTGATCTACCTCATAAAGCTATTTTGATGATTAAGTGACTTAATACATATTCAATGTTGATTATTAAGAAGGAGGAATTAAGATCAAAAAAGGTAAGCAAATTACCCAACATTGCACAGCTAGTTAGAGGCAGAGCTGGGACTAGAACCCATATCTCTTAGCTTTCCCATCTTCCATGTGGTTGTTTGAAGACTACTCAGAACACATGGGGAACAGAGCTTTCCCCTATAATGAGATCAGTACTGCTTCCACAGTCATATTTTCTGCGGCAAACATCACCTTCCTTGAACAGGTGGCCTCCAAGCCCTGTTAGGTGTTTTGTTTTGTTTTGTTTTGTTTTGTTTTGGAGGGGTTGTTTGTTGTTGTTGGTTTTTGTTTTTGTTTGCTTGTTTTTGTTTTTGCCTCCTTCCACATTCCAAATCTCAGTTTTTGCCTACTTCAGGAAAATAGGACATCTCTTGGAAAGGGACAATGCAAACTAGCACATTAAGTCTACTAAGAAGTTCTACATATAGATCCCTGCTCACCCAGCAGTTCCAGAGCATAAGGAAATATGAAATCTTTTCTCAGCAGAGAATCTCTATCACCCTACTTGGAATGCCAGGAAACATAGTGTTTTGGCAAACACCGGCCTCAGTTGTTACCCTTGACATCAAATGAAAGGGTTTTGTTTAGTTTTTTCACTGCTAGAACAGTACCTGGCAACAAATGATTATTTGTTGAAGGAATGAATAAATTTTAATAAAAATCCCTAAGGGAATTTGAGGTATTGGCCACTGGTAGAGAAGAAGCCAACACATCAGCTGCTGGGTCTTCAGTCTAATTGTCCCCAAGCAGAAGATCCCCCACTGAGTTGGCTTTCCCATAAGAAGAAGGCTCCCATCCACCCAGTACTGACTTCTTGCTTTCCAAGATGGCGAGTCCTTGTCAGAGTAACCCAAGGATGTAACTCCAGTCACTGCTGCCTGGTTCACTAGACTCCTTCCCCAGCATACCAGTGTTTCCAGGGGCACCAGTCTTTGTGACTTCCACACAAAAATCAGGTTCCCTTACAGATCTGGTATGAGTCAACGGGCTCTAACCGAACACTCATCAATGAATGAACTCCCTTCCACCAGCCCCTGCCAGTCCTTCTGGGCTTATCTAGGCAGTAGCCAAGAGCACTAGAAAAAGGGAAGCCTGCTTCAACTTTTCCTGGCAAAGGGGCCTTCCTTTTCAGAAACTTTAGCTCAGCTAAGTGGAGACACCTGGTGTTTGTTGTTGCAACTTCAAGAACAATACATCAAAGACTCCAGGCAGAAAGTCAGGCTCCTCATAAAAATTGCATCATCACAAAGACAGTTGGAGAAGAGGAAATGCAAATGGTAGGCCATCTCACTCCTAGGAGACTTTCTTCCCTCTCAGATTTTCTACTGTCTCTAGTTTTTCTCTATACTTTTGCCTTTAAAACATGGGGAAAGACACAATTACACGGCACCCAAAATTTGTGAGTAGCCAGGAAGGAGGAGAAAGCCTCATTCCTGATTGCTTCATTTTGTCAGGTGTTATATCAGAGTGCTAACTTCTGAGCAATAACTGTTCGGCAATACTTAATAAGTAGCTGGTGTACCATAGTCCCCCTCCCGACCCCAAATTTTTTAAGTCTATACAAGGCCAAAAGAATATTAAAGTTTAGTTTCACTGTGGAAGAAATATGGCCACTGCCAAGAACTGATTAGTCATAAAATCCACAGCATTATCATCATCCATCACTGCCTTTCTTTTAATGACTGAATAAAAAGAGAGACATCAAAGTTTTCAAAATAAGGTTATAAAAACGCTGTACACAGATGAGGCCTCCAAATATTTTGATAGAACCTGAGCAAAAAAAATACAGAAAAATCATTGAAACAAATCACAAAACATATGTTGTTATGTTTTGCTCTAAAAACCATGAAGTTTATCCAGAACCCTATTATGGTAACTGCTTAGCTTTTCATGCATTCCTAAATTACCATGTAATCTAAAACCTTGTTTTCAGCTGCCCTATATTGGAAAGTCCCTTAAAATAATCAGGATGATTACAGGCTAGTATTCAGAAAGAAACTCGCTTGTATTATAGTAAATGAAAGTGTTATTTATCAGGCAGGCTCCTTTAAAAAAAAAAAAGAAAGAAAGAAAAGGAAAAAAAAAAACTACCTCAGAAACACAATGTATTCAGGAAATACCTAAACCGAGGATTGCATTTTGGGCTCTCTACATTTTCAAACACATGGATAGTTGGTGTAAAAATATGTTCTTTTCCTGCAGGGACTTGACTGTAATTAGTGTATGCCAAAGCTCTCTCACAGAGATTTCATTGTCTTATCTACTTACATCATCTTAATGCGATTTTATTTTACTTTGTCAAAGTCATATTAATGTAAATGTGTTCTTGATAGCAAACAGAGTTCTTTTTTATGCAAAACAGGATTCAGCTGACTCTAATAAAACAGCTTGCAGTCTATTAGACTATAACAGTAATGTGCTTATTTTGTTTCTCAAATCAAGACGGTGTCAGAAAGCTATAGACGGAGATTTGTCTTGTTTTTCACAATAATTGCTAGGGTGGGGTTACATTATGATCTTTAAATGAATAGTATCGCTTAGAACAAACACTTCATATATCTTTTATCTTCCCCTGCATACAGTTCTGAGTTTTCTTTGAAAACGCTGCGCTACTTTTCCACATAAGTCATCAGAATGTTTCCAAAGAATTTTAACTGCCAGATTAATTATATCTTGCAAACAAAGATAGATTGCTTACATTCTTTATTCAGAATTCCTGCCCAGTATGGAGCAACTGGCAACAAATTAATTTCTTTTGCAACCATGCAAAATGTTTTGCTATGAAAAGCTCTGGAAGGTAAATGGATCCTTTAAAAAAAAAAAACAACCCAGGTTGCTCATTCTGAAAGGCTAATCTGTAAGCAAAGAACAGAGGATTAAATGAACTTTATGCTCTCCCCCCACCTTTTTAGCATCTATGTTATAGCCTTCCATTAATGTATTCAGTTAATTAAGTATTGCTGTGACCTGGTGGCAATTTTTGAAATCCAGGGAATTTTTCCCCCTCTAAATTCTGCCTCCCCCACAGAGCAGAATATAATCTGTTTCCAGTCAGTCTGTTTATGTCAGCTGTGCCTCCACTACAAGCCTCTAAGATGTTTTAATAAATTTATCAACCAAAAAATATTACAAACATTTCATTTCCTTTGATTCAGACACACACACATACACACACACAGGCCTCTGCCTTCATTGCAAATTCTTGCTGGTATGAATCATGCTAAGTAATATTTGCTTTAACTTTCGTGTGGTTCTACAAACAACCTTTATATGGCTGGACTTCAAAGCTAGGAGAAATAAAGGTTAGAAATGTGATAGGAGTAATCTATTATTAGGCATGAAACATTAAACCACTTTTAGCTATAAGTCTTAAAACCGGAATAATCTAGGTTTTTTAATGTAGTGCATATTTATTGTGCTTCCCTTACACAGGCATTTATCACAGAGAAGTGTTTGGAAGAGAAATATTTTCCATTGCACTATGGGCCACAATTTGGTTTAATTTTTCCTAATATTTAATTTAGAAAAACGGTAATATTATAACAGGGTTCTCATGTTTCCTGGCCAAAATGCTTGGTGTTCCTCACAGAGTAAAATTAATCTGTTACCAGCCTGCTGACCTGTAAGTCAGGTTTCAGTAAAGTAGGCACGGAGCGGGGAGGGCTGAGGAAGGGGGTGAGTTAGGGTGGGTAGGGAGATAAGATCTCTTTCTTTGACTAGAAGGAAAAAAAAAAAAAGCTTAGAGGAATGTCTCAACCCACCCATGCCATCAAATGACAGAAAATAAGCTGAACGTGTATTTGAGCTGAGGAGTGTTTGAAATCATTTATTAGCTCCATCCAGAACGACTTGCACTGCAGGAATGTTAATTGTTAAAATCTGTACTGCAGTGATTTCTTGAAGCTGGGGGGCTGAATGGAGTGGAAATTCAGCTCCTTGTTTCTCTTTTTCCTCCACATATATTCGCACTTAAAAAAACAAAACAAAACAAAACAAAAAAAAACAAAAAAACTAATGTTATGAAATAAGTCAGATGTCAGATGGGGAGCTTCCTAGCACAAGGGAATGCAAAACAGTGTTAAGGATATACGCATATGCAGGAACAACAACAAAAAACATTGGTAACATTTTGTTCTTGATTTAATTTGTGCTCCTAATACAGTAGATTAAAAATAAGTCCAACTGTTAAACACATTAGTGTTCAGTCACTGCCCATGTGCCAGGAAAGCAGCTATCACTCCGGACCTGGCCCGACTCTCTCTGGAGTCTTGAGGAGACAGGAAATCTGACCCCCAGGAAATCTGAGCCCCCAAGTCCATTAATGACCCTACAGTTTGAGGATTCCTCATTTTCATCTGCTGATTAAATCCCAGAAGCTTCTTCATATCTTCTCACACTGTGTAAAAACTGGGGTCTCTCAACAAAGCTGAAAGAGAATATTGGCTTGGAAAGATGGAGGGGAAAAGTGGCTAATAGCCAGCCACAAGCAAGACACTCTTTGAGGCAAATTGGGCAATTATTTGTGAGACTTGTGTCCTTTAAGAAGATTGGTGTAAGCCCCACCTTCCACTCCCCTGGAATTTTATGACTGGGGCTAAAGATAGGATTGAATCCCTATATGCCTGAACTGGAAGACATTCCAGAGATCATAGCACTCTCCTCTTCTGTGGGTGATGCCCAGTGAGATTAAGGACAGGGCGTGGCCAACGTCCTACAGTGAAGCTGGCCCTTATTAGACATGAAACCCAAGCTTTGGTTCCTCCAACCCTGTCTGATGTGTGATACCACACTGCCCTTTCAGTTTGTTCAACAACAAAAACAAAACAAAACAAAAAGCTGAAATTAAACCCATAGGTAAGAAAAATAATGTATTTCTTCAGGTAATTACAGTAATAGCTCTTTACCTAATCTGTGTGTTATTGCACCTGTATGGGTTTTTTTTTAATTTTTAAATGTTTTTTTTTTTAAGCTTTGTTTATTTATTCTTCAAAAAGAGAGCGTAAGCTGCAGGAGGGGCAGATGGAGAGAGAGAATCTCAAGCAGACTCCCAGCCGAGCTCGGAGCCCGATGCAGGGCTCCATCTCACGACCCTGAGGTCATGACCTGAGCCAAAATCAAGAGTCAGATGCTTAACCGACTGAGCCACCCAGGTGTCCCACACCTATATGTTTTTTAAGAATATGTATAATTGTGGGTTTTTTTTAATAAAAATACCAACTCTTCAGTTCTTACCCCCTCCTTCCCTTACACAAATCCTCCACTCCTAGCTTCCCCTGCTCCCTCTCCAGTGTACTTTTTTGTGGTCTTTGGTCAATCTGGTTTAATAGGTTACCTGTTGCTGACACTCTCACTTCACACAGAAATGAAGCTCCCTGCTGTGACATGCTTTCTGGAAGCAGAAGGGTAGGAGGCTGTGACATTTGTAAATCTAGGAAGTAATAGCTCCCCAAAAGCAGTGCAGAGAGTTACAGATCTTGCCAGAAAGGAGAAGAGTTAATTGAAACTATTTGGGGCATGCAGTATTGAACAAGGAGATGGTTTCTGAGCAACACATATCTAAACGTGGCTTGCCAAAGACCTGCACACTTTTAATTTGCTCTACAAATTTGGTTAGCCCTATAAGTGTAAATATCAAACAGTGGTCATGGAGAGCATTAAACATTAACCAACTGAGACCTTAAAGACTTGAGTAGAACATTAAAATTAGAGGAGAAAGATAGACCAGGCAACTCTGGGAAATTAGGTTAAAACTCCAAAAAAGAATGTTTGTTGGCTGAGTAAAAATAAAAAAAACTATTTTGAGATTGGTAACCATTTGTCTCTGTAGACAGGCCATTTCCCCCTCTGAGATTATATTTTTAAAATCAGGCAAACTTACCAAAGTCTATTTGATTTTCCGATTATTCTTTAAGATGCAATGTATTACCACTCAAATGAACCCTAAAGAGGGATATTTCAATTGCTCTTCCCAGACCCATTACCTTACCTGGAACTGTGCATTTTATCCATTTTGTGTGTTTGTGTGTATTCCATGTTGCTTCATCTAGGGTTCAAATCCCGTAAAGGTTCAATAAACTTTTGTTGAGCAGCAAAATAAAAATGCCCTTTAAGGCAGTAAGGATGGCTCCCAGGTTCACCCATTCAGATTTGTTGGATAAACCTCAAAACAAAAACCTGCTTGAATCCAGGATGTACTACTACCTTCTCCACAAGGGCAATAAGCACTTCCTTTGAAATAGTAGGATTCAGAAAAAGGAGAGTAATACCATATTCAAGTACCTTGTTCTCTACGTATCCTTTGGCCCAGCAGGCCTCACAAAGTAAATCCCTACAAGGTAAGAATAGTTCTCTCTCAGGAGAAATGTGGTATATTATTTCTTTGCCATCTTAGTAGATAAAGGATAAAGGATAAGGATAAAGTAGGTGACAGCTCTCAATAGCCCTACATAAGACATGGTGAAGCTGAAGTAAAATAAGTTAAATCACTACTAGACCAAGAATTAACTCCTAAGACAATTTAAATATGGCTGCTCATCTTCGCAAGATTCAAAATACCTACTCATGATAGAACAAAAGAAGCCTTAGGAGCCCTGTCTTAACTTGGGTTGCCTGAAAAGTAGTCCCTGAGACAAGACTTTGAGTGAAGAAATTGATTTGGGAGGCAAAAGAAAAACCAGTCCAGGAGAAGGCAAATGAATGAGACCAGAGAGGCAAGGCAGCCAGATTGAGACGTACTGATAAGCCAACTACCACCGTGGGCAATAGGAGCTCGGGCTCAGTGGAAAAACTCTTAGAGCCAGTGCAGAATACACACCTCAGTGTTATCCCACCAGAGAGATGGGAGCCGGGGTATTTATATACCAGCCATCAGTCTTCAGATGAGGTGTTTCCTGAGAGGCACTCACCCTGGGGCACAGACAGCTGGTCACATAGGCAGAAAAAGCAGGTTTGGGTGACCAAAGGAAGCTCTCCAAGCAAAGAAAGGCAGGAATGGCAGTTACCACACAAGGCAGAATGCTCTCAAGTCACCAGGGGGAGAGACTATGGGCAGGGCCCTAATAGGCCCCTTTGGTGGAATCTAAATATCAGCAGTAATTTCTAAGAAGTTCAGCTGTAGTTCTTTCTTGGGTTTAGTATAGTGGCTAGCACATCCTAGAGGCTTAATCAATATTTGTCAAGTAAAGGGGGTACCTGGGTGGCTCAGTCATTAAGCGTCTGCCTTCTGCTCAGGTTGTGATCCCAGTGTCCTGGGATCGAGCCCTGCATCGGGCTCCCTGCTCGGCGGGAAGCCTGCTTCTCCCTCTCCCACTGCCCCTGCTGTGTTCCCTCTCTCTCTGTCTCTCTCTCTCTGTCAAATAAATAAATAAAATCTTTAAAAAATATTTGTCAAATAAAGGAAGGACAGAATAAAACATCCATCAGTTAATGATTTTGTTTAATGCTTCACATAAACGCCTTATGTTCTGTTCAATATTGAATAGTTTTTTTTCTCAGGAAGCTATATAATATGAGCTCAGGCTTAGTATCAGACAGACCAGAGTTTATACCCCACTTCAGTCACTTTCTAGCTGTGAGAGCTTGAGAAAACTCCTTCTCTTCTCCTCATTTCAGTTACTCCATTTGTGAGATGGCTATTTCACAGTATCAAATGATAAAAGGCTAGACAAGTTAAGTGATACAGGGATTGGTAGAGTAACTGACACATAGGAAGTACTCAGTGCTACTATGAGGACTCAAGAGTCAGTTCTCGGACTTCAAATTCCACTTGGGCCACCAACTACCCATCTTTCTTCAAGCAAGTCATCTAGCCTTTTGGTGCAAACTTCCCCATCTTGAAAGTGGAGACGGAAGTTGCCTGCTGCTCATTCCCTGGAGAGAGAGGCTCTAAGCACATATCATGACAAGGATAAGTCACACTGAGGAAGCACTTCATAGGTTATACAATCCTTGCAGGTATGTCATCTTGTTTCTGAACAGGCAAGGATTCTGGACTTACATATCATTCTTCCATTGTAGGGAAGTGCTGCTCCATTTCTCCAAATGTCCCCTAGTCTGATTTGTGCTTGGATTATGTCATAGACCATGAAATGATCCAGAGACCTATAGGAAATGCACACAGGAACCCTGAGGAAATGGGGTTTGACTCCTCAGTGCTTGGTGAGCCAGTCAGGGTAAGCATGGGAGTCGGCGTCCAGTGGGGCCATGCCCAAATGGATCTTGTAAGTTTATGTCAGGATGGAGTGTTAATAAAGCCAAATGAGCCAAGAGTAGAATTTATACCAGCAGCCGCTGAACCAGTGAAGTCATGTAGCTGGGGATCTGAGTGGGCTTGTCTGAGATGGGCGGAGAAGGTAGGCCTCCTCATGCACACCAAACCAGGAGACAGAAGCTTAAAACTTAGCCTAAGGATGATCCCAACAGAATGTCTGAGCAGTCATTATGTGTCAGGTATGATAAAGGATATACAGATGAATCTCCTTTTATTATCCTTACTTCCCAGTTGATAAGACGGAGGCTTAGAAAAGTTATTTGCCTTGGTTATGCAAAACCGTGGCCCAGCTCAGCCTAATGCCAAAGAGAGGTTGTTTTTTTAGAGAGAAAGAGAGAAAGCATGGGGGTGGGGGCGCGGGGAGAGGGGCAGAGGGAGAGGGCGAGAGAGAATCTTAAGCAGGCTCCACTCCCAGTGAAGAGCCCGACACAGGCCTCGATCTCATGACCTGAGCAGAAATCAAGAATCGGACACTTAACCAAAGGAGCCACCCAGGTGCCCCTCAAAGGGAGGATTTTAAACCACTGCATGACACTGGCTTTCCACAACATCATAGCATTTTGATATCATTCAAAATAAAACTATAACAGATAAACACCAAATAAAGAAAACCTACTCGATAATATATATTTTTTAACTTTCAACATCCTGAGGGAAAAGCATTTTACAACAAAGCGTTTCCAGGCACCAGACTGAGCATTTGAATCATGAATACACTCCACAGGAGAAAACAAAGTCATGGCCACAGCTCTCCAAATGCCCTTCTTCTAAGGCACGGCTAAGCTTTGCGCAAGAATTCAGCCAGGTTAACATGAACAAATTTAAATAATTAGTCCTATTTGTGATCAGTTTCCTTCATTGCATCTCAGTGAGCTCACTTTAATTTAAGGGAATCTAAGAATCAAATAATAATTGCTAACTTACTGTTCATTTGCTGAGCACTTACTCTGTGTCAGGCATTGGCTCAATGCCCTACCAAGCTTGTCGCCTGTATTCCTCACCACATCCTTCTGGGGTAGGTGCTCTGAGTTTCCCCTTTTATAGATGTGAAACTGAAGCTAGAGAGGTTGAAGAACTTGTCCAAGGTCCCATTAAACCTAAAAATGGAAGAACTGAGATCCAAATCCTGACTCCTTGGTTGCAAGACCAACGTACTCATCATCCACAGTGCTTGGCTATCTCTGGAGCCTTGAATCCTAGTGATGGAAAAGTACCCATTTTTATTTAGGCATTCCCTATTACATGGGACAAATATGGGCTTTTAAGTATTATAAACAACTTTTTTTTTTCAATGTACTTGAGCAAACTCAGTTCCTAGGAATTCTTGAGAACAGAGTTTATGTTCCAAAACAAAACAAAGCTTCCTAAAATGAGCCTGTTCATGACATAATTGTATAAAAAAGTCGAACATACAATTGCATACAATATATGATCCCAATTTCATACACATTTTTAAAACTTTAATAAATAATATTTGTAAAAATATACTTTCAGAAAACACCATATTTCATATGCAAGTTTATAATCCTGACACTTAGCCTTATTTTATGAGTATACAATCTCCATAAAATTCAGCATGGAAAAAAACTCTAGAAAGAAATACAGTAAAAGTCAAAACATGATCTCTATTTCTTCTTATCTAAAAGAACAACTGTTATATTATTATCAGGGACAAATGAACATTAGTATTTTCTCATTCCCATTATTAGGGATAGAGCTGGGCTTTTTTCATCTATTATCTCAACTAATATCCACAACAAGCTTGTGATGTAGCTATTGTTTTGTCCATTTTATTAATAAGGAAGCAAGATTTAGAGATATTAAGTGACTGTCCCAGGGTCATATGACTGAAAAGGGGCAGAAGCAGGATTCCAACTCTTTCTTATTCCAGGCTGAGAGTTCTTCGCACTACAATATGACCCATCGTACAAATTATTTATGTTGGCATCTGCACATGTCTCCATGACGAGATGATTTCCTGAGATATTAATTTATGCTATGTTCCTGATTTTATAGGAGACTGAAAGGAAAAAGGCATTTTCCCCACCCTAAATCAAAACTGTGGAGAGGTACCTTCCCAAGACAGGAAAGATTCCTAGGGCAGAAGTGACCTACAAGTGGAAAGGGATGGATGGGGTGCTGGGTTTGCTGAAGGTATGGATGGAGTGCTGGCTTCCCAGGGATGCTCCCCACAAGGTCCGCAATCCAGGCATTTTGCCCGAAGATCCTGCTGCTCCAGCTTAGCCCATGGTAAATAAGGCTGCCCATCTTTGAAACAAGAAATCCTAGGATTGCTCAGAGCATAACTTGAAAACCTCCAACCTGAAAAATTCAATGAATGGAACTTTCTCCTTCTCTGTCAGGTCAGGGCTCAGACTTAGTAGCAAGGAATTTACTAAAACATAGGCACAAATCCCATTTCACCAAGGCCTCCGAGGTGTTGAACTCATTGGCACCATACCGGGGAATTCATCCTCGTTGGCAGGGACAGAACGAGAAGCAAACTGTGGTGAATACAGTCCACTGCTCATGTTTCTTTAGAGAGCTTCTCCTGGGGCAATATGGCTGCCCTTTGGAACGGCAAGAGCTGACCACCCCGCAGAAAGGAGCCCATTTCCCGGTAGCCTGTGGGCCATGTGGGCCACGCCCTCCCCCATCCTTACAGAAGCCAAGTTTCAGTCCCATCAGCTCCTCCTCTAGCTGCGGCCTCCAGCGTGGGCTCCACGTCGATCATTAGCAATAAATAGAAAATGCATGAAAACTCCCCCAGGAGTCTCCTTTTCATTTAAAACATGGAGATTTCGTTGCTCGTGCCGTGGCTAATAGCAGGCCACAAAGTGGCACAGCAGTTCCCCGAGTCCATTCTTTTGACAGACTCATTACACTTGGGAGTGGGGCTTGTCCGTGGTGCGTGCGTGTGTTTTGAGGCTGTTTTATGGCACATTGTCAGGAACTCAGGTGCTGGGCCTCTTTAACTCCAGCTTTCAGCAGCTGCCTTGGCACTTCCCTTTCACATAATTAAACACCCCATGGTACTTAACAGAGTCATAAGTAGCACATCAATAAAGCAATAAATAATTGTATTCAGGAAAACTCCAGAGCCATCATCCATTAACCAGCAGCTGTGAGCAATAGTTTTGATTAATCAATAAAGTTATATAATAGGAAAGCAAAAGTCAGTCAAGGCCCGGGGAGGAATCAGCCAGACTCCACAGCCATGAAGGAGTCTTATCTCTGAGGTAACTTGCAGGCAGAATATCAGTTGGAAGCACTAGCCCAGGGACTAAGTGCAGCCACAGGAAGCTCCACCTCCAGAAACTAGTTAAAAATGCTAGTTAAAAACAAAAAAGCGGGACCATTCAGCTCTAAGGCAGGAGGGCTGCCTACTGAGAATATGGAGGGAGGGCCCCATAAAAGCAAAATACTTCAACCTCAGAAAACAAATCCTGGCAGCTGAGCCGAGGAGCAAGGAGGAGGATCAGGACAGGCCCTCATCTCCATCGACGTGCTCACTGTGAACTTGCCCAGGTGCGGACGGGAAGGTGATCAGCCTCCCGCCAACAGGGAGGCACGATGGGCACATGATCAGACCACTGCTCTGAGGGCCAAGGCCAGGACAGGGCTGAGGAAATCATTTGGCGAACTGCGTATAGCCCTCAGAATCAGCCGTGGAGTTTTGGTTACAACCAAAACCGGGCTTGCCCGGGCCCGGTGCCTGCAAATGGGAGTCTGAACCTGCAAGTGGGGCCCAGGAAACTATATTTTTAACACACTTCCAGGTGGTCTTCCTGCACGGCCGATGGGGAGACCCTCAGGTTTAGAGACCTCCACGGACCTCATGGGCTGGGTCAGGCTTGCCACGGGAGCCATGAGGCTGTCAAGGTCCTTAGCTTGCCAAGCAAAACCGATTTCTGACATTCTAGTTTTGTTAATGAGCCACAAGCTTATTTGTTTGCACCCATAGTGTGGGGCCCATGCGGCACAAAATCTCAGGGGTTCATGTCCAAGCCTCTGTGATGTAAGATGTTCCCCCATGACTCTGATGAAACTAGCCCAATACCACTCATGTTGAGAAACATACGTCGATTCCACAAAATACTGAGGACCGTCTACATGCCAGGCACTGTTCTAAACTCTGGGGATTCTTCAGAAATAAAAAGTAGCAAAGATCCCTGCTCTCAGGGAGCTTCATTCTAGTGGTGCCCCAGAGGATGTCCCTGTGTCTCAGTGTGTGAGAGGGTGGGGACTGAGCCAGTGGACATCGCCTCCAGTTTAGCAAGACAGCCACGTTTTCACTGTAGAACCATGAAAGCACATAGAAAAGTAGGTGGGTGGTATAGTGAACCTCCATAGACCTCCTACCTGTTTCCACAACTATCAATTCATGGGCAATCTTCTTCCACACTCGCTGCCACCCCCATCACCCAGGTTTTTCTGAAGCAGTCCCAGACTGCATATCATCTCATCTGTAAGCATTGTCAGCATGCATCTCTAGGACACAGATAACCTTTAAAAAAAAATAATACTTATTTTCTTACATAAAAGTTAACATTAATTTTGTAATATCATTAAATTTACAGTCAATGTTACTGGTCCCCCAACTGTCCCATATTTTTTAAGTGTATGTATGCAAATCAGGATCAAAATAAGGTCCATACATGGAAATTAGTTGATACGTCTCTTAAGTCTCTTTGGCTCTAAAACATTTCCTTCCTCTCTCTCTCTCTCCCTCTCTGTTGAAATTTGCTGGAGTAACCATGTCCTCTGTCCTGTGTACTTCCTGTAATGTGCTAGCTAGTTACAGCCAGACATTTGCTGAGAGTTGCTTCTGACTTTCTGGCAAGAGTATTTCAGAGGGCTCTCAGGAGGCTTTTCATATCTGGTGGATGTTGAGCTCTTTTTGAAGTGAGCAGCCATGTACAGTCATTGCCTAGATCCCTTATTTCATTAGGGGTTCATGAAATAATTTGTGACTCACTAAGAGAATTCATCAGAATCATTGCTTTAGATCCCTTATTCAGTTGCTGATATTCTAATTTTGATAACTTTATCAGCTGAATACTTTTATGATGAAAACTTCTCATCAGCTTTCTGGTTACTCTGAGGTACAAGAAAGACAGGATAAATGTTCGATTTCTTTGTTACCGGTTTTCAAAATTAGTTGTTCCTTATCATCCATCAAAGGTTTTGATAAGTATCAGTATAAGTCCATGGATTCAAACAATTTGATGTGTTTTACTTCATTGCAGTTAATGTCCTTCTGAGTCTCACATTTGCACATCTTTGTCTGGTGGAGCTAACTTAGATTGGCTTCTGGATCCTTGCCATGTGACTCAGTGTAGTCTTTGATAACTTTTTCTCTTCTATGCCTAGATGTTCTAGGTGCTTCTTGCACCTTTCCTGCCTCAGGTCTGGAATTAGCCACTTTCCCAAAGAGCCCTGCTTTATTTTTAATGAGCAATGGTATTTAAAGACCATATTCTGCAGCCCCACTTTTATCAATTGTATTTACTGGGCTTTGGCATGAGATCCCATAGAGTATAACAGATTTTTGCTACTTAAGCATTTCTTTGACAGTCACTTGTCTTGGGAAGAAAAAGTTAATAAAGGGTTAATGTGGGATATATCATGAGTTCCTAAAAATTAACTTAAATTACAAATAACTCAATGAAAATATAAGCAAAAAATTTCAACAGGCAATTAAGAAAAAAGAAAAAAAAATTTACAGGAAACACAGAAAAATGTCCAAACTTCGAGCTGTCAAGGAATTACAAACTAAATCACTAATGAGGTACTGGTTTTCAGCCTTCAATTTGGAAAAATTTGAGAGTTACACTTTAAGTGGTACCAGAGGTAACAGATATAGACACTCTCATACACCAAGGTTGGGAATACTAATTGACCCAACTTTTTCTGGAAAGTAAAATTTTTAATATATATAGCCTCTGACCCTGTAATCTCATATCTAGGAATCGAGGCTACAAAAATGAAAGCACACATAGCATGTATTTGGATTTTGTCGCAGCATTGTTTACAACAAAATTGAAGGGAAAAAATACGTAAAAGTCCACTAGGAGGGCACTGGTTGAAATTATGACACATGCTATAGAAAATTATGCAGCTATTTTTTTAAATGTTATACATTTATATTTACCACTATGTAAACATATCCACAATATATCCATAGTTCCCAATTAATAGATGTAGAATAATCCTGTCTATGTATATATGAATGGATATATATATATGTACGTATAATAGATAGGTGATAGATAGAAAGACATCAAAATGACTCAGAAAGGATGCACAGCAAAATGTTGAGTAGTTACCTTTGGTAGGCAGAATGAGATGAGAATGCCATTTTTAATTTTCGATGCTTAATTTCATATTATTGTTAAAAAGTGATGGCAATGTGAGTAGTTTTAACTCTTTTTTTGGTTTTCGATATAACACCCCTAACCAAACCAAAACCAAAATAAAACAAAACTCACCACAGTAGCACCAGTTAAGACAATATCATTTATCAAAGAGTTTGACATGGGTCACCAAATTCCATCTTCATAAATCCATGACAGATACTTAAGGAAGGCTGTGGTGCTTAAGGGTAATTGCTACACACTTCAACCTTGGTATTTGAACCATGATTTAATTTCTGTACCCTCCAAGCTTCTGTGATTGTAGTAGGATGAGATGTTCTTCAAGGCACTCCTTTTCTTGCACTGAGGTAGCTTTTTGTGCTATTGTTTCTTTCTGTTCAGGTGTCTGGGATACTGTTCCCAATGAAACTGTTGCCTCTGACGATAGAGGGTGGAATGCTGAGGGCTGCTGCTGAACTGTAAATCTATAAATCGTTACTGGTTTCCTGGGACTCTCCCCATGACACACGGGCACTGATCCCCATGGACTAGTCAAATGAGGTTTTTACCAAGGTGTTGCAGAAACTAAGAAGAATATAAAATGTAATCGAAAGCATTAGAAGGGCTCATGGGTGGCATTAAGTTTAATGCTCTCCTTTGGGTGCATGGTAGCCTGTCCTGGCTTCCTCTCTAAGTCCCACAAATTTTCTGCAAGAGAAGGTGAACGTGTGGCTCATCTTGCTTGAATGTTTACAGAGCCCTTGGTCATCATATATGAGGTTAATCAAGCCAACATCCCAAGGACATAGATCACGGTCACAATCTCAGTGTAGAAACCTAAACACTATGCTGCAGGTTAAGCCACTTCCCTGAGTCCTACAACATTCTCTAATGTGGACACTCCTACCAATATTTGATCTCTTCTTGACATCCCCAGGTCAGTAAGTCCTCAGATACTCTTTGGCCTTATCTTTAGGGTTATCATCTCATTACCAGTCATGTCTCTTTGAGTTCCAACTCAAAGAGATTTCCATTTATAAAATGCCATTTAGAAAATACCAACCGCTTGCAAATTCAGACACCTGCCACCATGCCATTGCAGTGCCTTTCACGGGACCCCACGACTGGCCTCCAGCTTGGGAAAGGCCATAAGTTCATTCCTTTGAATTCCCACTGTGTTCCCACGTGCTGCCTCTGTCCAAGTTCCCTTGTCTTGTAGGACACTGTGCATTTGGGATCTAGAAGGAAACCTGATTACAAGCTCGTTCAGCCCACTATTAAACACCTGAACAAGTAGTTAGGTGGCCATGACTTACAATGTATCGTAAAGATCATTTCATAGCAGCCAGGGCTAGGGACCCACTAACATGTGGCTCTCCTGGCTTGGTCTAAGCACATATTTTCCTTCAGCACATAAATTCAATGCCTTCCCTAGCCTTTCTTTTTATTTAAATGTTTTGAGGTTTTCTCCATCTTCTTGATTCAGACTTAGCTGCGATATTTCCTTCCTTCCTACAAGCATTCTGGAAATCCAATTTTTTCCCAGCAAAACTCTTTTTGGGCTCATCATTTCTTCTATGATGATATGACTGAGGGCGATTCTAAATAACAGGAAAAGTGACTTCTCCGGATGTCTTTCCTTTTGCATATCTGGAAAATAGCAAATTCCTAGTTACCCTTCAATACCTTATCCAAGTATTATGCCTCCTCCTAGCCTTCCCTGCCACACGCTTTACCCTTGGCTGGGCAGAGTTATTTTCCTCCATTTGTGCTGGAGTGCCTAACAACATGCTGGTCTCTCCTGCTAGACTATGAGCTCCCTGAGTAAGTGACCACATTCCTTTACTACCCCTGGGGCCCAGTACGGTGTCTGGCCCACGAAAAGTGTTTGGTAAATGCCTGTTGAAACAAAATAAAATGGGTATCTACCATCTCTCTTAATGAACCCCTCATTCCCTCCCAGTATTTCTTTTTCTTTTTATCTATTTAATTTCTAATCTCTCTATAGCACGACATAGTTTCTGCTCTTAAATACTACATGCCACCTAAGTGTGGTTGGGGTTGTAAACATTTCTCATTATGCAATATCATCAAATAGTGGGGCATTTCACATAATAAAATGTTCAGTCCTCTTCTCAGGATTGATAGTTCCTTCTTTTAATTAATTGTTGATACCCTTTGTAAAAAGTATTACAAACTTCCCGGCGTTCTTAAACAGAGTACAGTGATTATAACGTATTGTTTTCCTGATGAGCTAAGCAACTTTAGGCACATCAATTATTGTACTCTGATATCATGTAATGATGCCCTTGGAGGCTATTAAGGAAAGTAGATTTGTTGGTCCCCCCACACCTAAAGACCCTAAGGTTCAGTGTTATTACTGCTTGAGTCTCGTTTTGGAGCTTTCTGTGTCCTTATTCAAAGTATAATTGTCAATCTGTTAGCAACAAAAAGTGAGACTTACCTCTCCTCATTCATATTGTGTTTTCAATAAGTCATTGTTGAATTTGATGAATTGGTTAAAAAGCAAGGACTTTTTGACAGCTACTCAGTACTTGTTCCTGCTCTTCAAGTAAGAGGGGCATTACTGATGGGAGGACAGCCAGGCAGCCACAGAATGGGAAAAATATGATGTAAGGATTAGGTGCGGGGCTCATGAGACAAGAAGAATCGGAGACGTGCGAGACAGCAGCAACATTCTACAGGATTCCAAGGGAAAAATAGGCAGAACTAGCAAATGAACTGCACCAATGTTTTCATTCACTGAATTCCGGGGCCCCCCACCCCTCATGTCCCAACTCTTACACCGTGGCAGACATCACCAAGTCCTCTTGTCTTTCTTTTCTCTTGGAGAAGGCCTTACAATCTTTCTGAGCATTGGTCTCCAGAAAGGCACAGTTGGTCAGTCTTCAACTAGAGAAGAGAATACTTTCCAATAGTCAATCTAGTAAGTAGTTCTCCTCAAAAAATCAAAGGACTACCATTTTTGGGTGGGCCATGTGCCAAGCAAAGTCACAACCATTTTATATCTCATTTAAAGTCCACGATCACTCTATGATACAAGCAACATTATTTCCCCATTTCATAGACAAGGAAACTGAGGCCCATAGAAGTTATACAACTTCCAAAAAAGGCAGAGCTTGCAAGTAGTGGCACTGGGCTTTGAGCCCTGGGTCTTACTTACTCCAGAGTCCATGGTCTCAAACCCTAGACTGTATCTCTTTTCCGGGGAGGTGCATTTCTTATCACTGAAGATATTCAAACACATACTGAGTGCCCACTTGGCAGGGATATTGTTGAAGGGATTTAAGTATCATATGAAGTTAAACCAAATGACCATTTAAATCCCTCACAATTCTGACAGCCTTATATTTCCATTTGCTCCTTGATAATAGAATTACTTACATGAGACAAAGTCTCATAAATCCCAAATATCAGTAGATAATTTCAAAGGTTTCTGTGTTTGCGGTTTTAAGATAATACTTAGGAGGACATTGTTAATGACGTTTATCTAAGAGAAGCTCTCATTTATTGAATTCTTTTACCAGTGGAATATGATGAGTTAAAGCAGGTATTTAACCAGGAGCTAGAGTCGAACATTCTCTAAAGCTGGCTGGGTTGGAGTAAAATCACAGAAATGTCAAGTTGGGTTTCAGAAGACTAGAATCTTTGAGTGGTTGACCAGCATCTGTTTCTCGCCTTTATGAGACTTATTAAGCGCCTATTATGACTGGGCTCAGGGGGTGCAGTAGAGGTTCAGATAGACAGGACCCTGCCTTTGCATCAGGACAGCTCAGGTAAGCTATGAGTCCAGGCCTCCCTTTTGAGGAGCCCCCAGAATGTATCTGCTGTCTCATCTGCACGGTCACACGTCATCTACTAGAAGTCATCTGTAATGTCTCCTTCAGGTCTTATTTTGGGGGGCTAAGCACTGCCAATGTATCAACCATCTCTCATACGATGTGGTTTCCAGCCTGCCATCCAGAAGGCCCTGTGCTGGATCCATGTTAACAAATGGAATTATGACTATCATATTCTAATTGTACTTTGACCAATAAAAAGGATGCTAGGCTTGCCTTCTCCCTCATTAGTTTTCCTACTTTTCTTATGGACCCAAGAAGAAAACAGTCAAGATAGCAGGTAACATCCTAGTGATAAAAACTATTGTCTATTGAGTACCTACCATGTGCCAGGCACTATGTTAAGAATTTTCCTTGCAGGGCGCCTGGGTGGCTCAGTTGGTTGGGCGACTGCCTTCGGCTCAGGTCATGATCCTGGAGTCCCGGGATCGAGTCCCGCATCGGGCTCCCTGCTCAGCGGGGAGTCTGCTTCTCCCTCATCCTCCCCCATCTCATGCTCTCTCTCTCTGTCTCATTCTCTCTCTCAAATAAATAAAATCTTAAAAAAAAAAAAGAATTTTCCTTGCATTAACTCATTCATTCTCAATTATTTTTCCACTTTAAACATGAAGAAACAGAGATTGTGAGGGGCTGTAACTTCTTCAAAGTGATATTGCTAGTAAGCACTGCAACTGGGATTCAGAACCGAAAACCAGAGTTTGCGATCTCCCAAGGTCACGACCTTATGGTCTGCATCAGGTGCATCAATCAGACATCACACCTTCTCTGTCCTGACCTCTGGAAGGTGGAAAACTTCCGTGAAGAAGTGCTAAGGTGGATGTACTTTAAACTCCCTGCAATGCACAGTTGCCCTTTCCAAACCTCCATTTACCCAAGTAGCAAATGGGGCTTATTCTCTCACTAATTTATTTCCCAAATATTTACCGAGTGAATACTATGTAGCAGGTATCATTCTAGGTTCTGGGCCATCAAAGGATTAATGGGACAGACTAGATTCCTACTCTCAAGGACATACATACATACATACATATATAAATGATAAACATATAGTAATGCTTTTGGGTAGTAATAAGTACTCTAGAGAAAAGGAAAGCAAAGTAAGGAAATAGAGGACAAGTGTTGGTGTTTCAAAATGTACTTAGGATTTTGGTTTTATTCAGATATGGTGAGGACAACAGATCAGGAGACAACTCACAGTTCCCGCTTGGAGGAGGCCCACCAGGTCAGGCAAGGCCACAGAGGGAAGCACCAGGATCAGTCAGAAGGCACGAGGGGGGAAGAGGGAGCAAAAGCCTCCATAGTGGTTTTAAAGGAAGGGAATGCGAGAGGCAGGGCAAGCAGTTGAGCTGTGGGCTCTGGGCTACAGGGTGGTCTCTACTACCCAGCCCTGGGTGATTTAGTGCAAAGGGACAGCTGTCTGCGACTAGAGGAGCTCGGTAAAAGGAGATGGGGAGGCGGGGAGTAAGGCTCAGGATTGGTTGGTTTACATAGCAAAGTTAGGCTCCTCCCCCAAGGCAAGTGGTTTGTTCTCTCTAGGAATTAGCCAACTCTGGGAGGGGCAGTCTCCCCCAGGGTCCTGAAGGCTCTGAGACACCAAAACCTCTCAAAGTCCAGAAACAAAAACAAACAAACAAAACATGATTAGTACAATGAGGTTTAGGGAAAGACAATCCTCTGTAGACTCATCGGGGGCAAAGAAGGATTTGAGCAGAAGCCTACAGGAGGCGAGGTCTGGGGGGGAGCCTCAGACAAAGAGCAGAGGAAACCCCAAAGCCTCCGAGAGAACAGGGTCTGTACCTGAAGAGCAGCAAGACAGCCAGTGTGGGGCGTGTGGAACGCACAAGGGACAGGACTGTAGGAACCAGACCTCCCAGAGCTCTGGAGGCCATTCTAAAGTTTGAGCTTAGGGTAAAGGGAAGATACTGGAGGGAATCTGGGGTTTGTTTGTTTGCAAGTTGACTTATTATAGAAAATTTCAAACATTTGTCAAACTAGAGAAAAATAGTATAACACATCCCCATTTTCTTATCACCTTGCTACAATCGTCAATTCAGATGGCCTAATTCCATCTAAGCCCACAGTATTATTTCAAAAGAGATCCTAGGCATCATGTCATTTTATATTTCAGCATATATCTCTAAAAAGTAACTCTTTGTTTAAAAGCATGACCATTGTATCATAATCAGACCTAAAAAATAACTAAATAAAAATAATACCTTAATATCATCAAACACTTACTCATGTTTCCCCCACACACACACACACAAACAATTTTTATTTAAGTAACATCTAAATGAAGTCCAAATGTCTGTGTCTTAGGCCTCTTTTAATCTGTGGGATTCTCCTCCCACCCACACCCTCTCCACCACTGCTAAGGATGACTAACCCTTCAGGTTTGTGTGGAACTGAGTGGGTTTCCAGAATGCTGGACTTTCCAAGAAAGTCCTGGGAAAACAGGTAAAAGTTGGTCCCTTCTTTGCTTTACCCCCCTTACTATTTATTTGATGAAATGGCCAAGTTATTTGTCCTGTAGCATGTCTCATATTCTGGATTTTGCTAAGTGCATTCCCACTGTGTCATTTATTATTTATCTCTGTCCCTTGTATTTCCTATACGTTGACAATTAGATGTAGAAGCTAGGCCAGATTTGGGTTTAATATTTTGACAAGAAAACTTTGTAGGTGGTAGTACATAGATCCACACATGATACCAGGTTATCTCTCTTTTTTGGTCTAATCTTAGCAGCCACTACCATTAGCTAGGTATGTTTTTTCATTAGAGAGTTTTTAAATGGTGGTTTTCTAATTCTATCATTGTTTCTTTATTTATTAGCGGAAATAGTTTTATAAAGAGAAAATTTTTCTCATCCATTCCTGGTTACCGTGAGATACAGCCACTGAGGGATTCTGAGAGGGGAATGATAAACATCTCTGGATGTTTTTCTAAACATCACTCTGCTGCTGTGTGAACAACAGATTGTGGGAGTTTAAGAATAGAATCAAGAATGGGGCGCCTGAGTGATGCAGTTGGTTAAGCGTCCAACTCTTGATTTTGGCTCAGGTCGTGATCTCAGGGTCATGGGATCGAGCCCTGGTGTTGGGCTCTGTGCTCAGCACGGAGTCTGCTTGAGATCCTCTCTCTTCCTTTCCCTCTGCCCCTCCCCCCACTCGATCTCTAAATAAATAAATAAATAAATAGAGAGAGCATAGAATCAAGAAAACTCTTTGGAAGCTAACCTGATGTTCTAAGAAAGAGATGATAGAACCAGTGGAGGTGAGAAAACATGGTCAGACTTGGGATGGAGAGTCAGTGCTGAAGGGTTGGAAGCAGAGTATGAAGGAAGATAGAGGAGACAAGAACGACTCTAAGGTTCTGAGTACCTGAGTGGGCAACGGGACAGTTACTAAGATGGAGAGAACTTGGAGAGAAACAGATTTGAGCTTAGGAGAGATAGAAAACGGTACAGTGAAACAAAATCTCGATGCCTGAATCGCATCAAGAGATTTGAAACCATTCCAGAGGATCTTAATAATATCACATTCAAGAGATACCTAGTCCACTAAAAATATGAGTCTTCTTTTTTAATTTGTGGTGTCTGCATCAAATAATTTGACTCTTGTAAATATTTAGAAGTTGCTCTATTTCTGGCCTACCACTAGGCCTATACCACCAACGCCATTTATCAGAGCTATGATGCCCCTGTGAGCCCCGAGGGTGAGCCTTGAGGTACAAGCATCCCATTCACACATCTACATTAAGCAGCCAAAGCTGTAACAGGAAGTCAACTTAGTCTAGAGGCTAAACTAATATTTCTTGAAGGCCAAGAGCAGCCACTTTTCTCCCTGCTGACGTAGCCTTCCTTTCCAGAGCCGCTCTGGATGGTTGTGCAGGTACAACTCTAGGGAATGCCCTTCACACTGTAATCTGTGTTCTTCCCTCCCGATGAAATCTCTCACTTCCTCAGAAAAATCCTGAAGAGAAAGTGAAAGGCAACTCACCTCAGTAAAGATGGTGGCGGTTCTCCAGGCAGCCAGAGAAGCCCTGGGCAACTGCTCTTCCTCCAGATTGCTCTCCCTGCATCACCTGCCTTCAGTCATGTTTTGTGGGCATGCTTTTTCAGATGAAATATCATCACTCATATATTGATACACTTAAAAAGAGCCATTCACCCAGAGCTCATCTACAGGTGTCACTCCCCTCCTGCCTTTTGTTCAACATCACGTGACATTTTGAATTTTACAATCTCTGGCGCGTTAAACCAAATGTGAAGTGTAAGCCAGCTGATTATCACTGGGGGAAAGAAGAAAAAGCAAACACACTTTTCCATGTTTGTCAGTAGGATACGTGACACACTATCGTTGTTGGTATAGGGAGGGAGGGGGGGAGGGATGAGGATGGGTACATGCATAGATTTATTTGTAAATTTATTGACACTGAATGAGCCTACAAGTTTCCCACCATGGGGTGGGAGGTCATCTTAGGGAGACCCAGTGGCACTGAGCTGTAAACTATTACAAGACAAAGGTAAATAATTACTCAGAGGTGGGAACACTTTACCCACAAGGAAGACCATTCACATCATCTCTTAAATCCTGCATCAACCTCACCTGGTGAGTTAGGCAGGGCATGTAGTATTCACCCCATTCTTGAAATGAGGAAAAATCAGGTTTGGGGAAGATAAGTGATTTGCATGATCCCACTGCTTATTAAAAACAGAGCAAAGCTTCACATTCATATTCTGAATTTAGGGCCTTTGGCTTACCCAATAGCAAGTAGTGGACTTCAGGCTTCAGTGGGGTAGATACTTCAAGTGTTAGTCTTTCCTAGAGACTCTCTTCAAAACCTGCGATGTGAATGACTATTCTCACCCACCAATGCATGAGGCCCAAGTGGACACTCCTTCCCCACACTCTGGACTTAAGCCCGAAACCCAGTTACCCATCTTCACTGGGAAACTTTATCCTGGAGGGTCGATGTCTACCAAAAACGGCTGTTTTGGCTTTTTTGTACAATGTACCATTTATTTTCTTCTAATTTTAAGAAGTATTACAAGTTCATTGTTTTTAAAAGTGAAAATATAGAAATGCTCCCTCATTTCGAAGAAAAAGTAATTAACATTATGTTGTAAGTCAACTGGAATCATGTAATGCAGATGTTTGTATAATTATATGCACTGAAGTTATAATGCTATTCTATTTTGTAACCTGCATTTTTCCCTTTCTACATCATGAGCATATACACCAACCATTAAATATTTTACTAAAATATTTTTTTAAAGATTTTATTTATTTATTTGACAGAAACAGAGATAGCGAGAGCAGGAACACAAGCAGGGCAAGTGGGAGAGGGAGAAACAGGCTTCCTGCCGGGCAGGGTGCCTGATGTGGGACTCGATCCCAGGACCCCGGGATCATAACCTGAGCCGAAGGCAGACGCTTAACGACTGAGCCACCCAGGCGCCCTAAAATATTATTTTTTACTTCTGCAGAGTAATTTTAGCCTACCATATGGAAGTACTGTTATGTACTCAACCATTTCCTTTTTTTTGGATGGACTTGTTTGTTCAGTTTCAGCTTTCTTTTCCTTTTACCTTTTATCATAAAGGAGCAGGTTCATATGTACCCCAATATTTGTCATACACTTGAGTCCCCTCTATCCCTAATGTCATACATCTCACCAATCAGCAGACTCCTGCTGCCTTAACTCCTTCCTTCTTGCCCTCTGTCTTTCCTCCTCCACCTCTACCACCAATACTCCAGTCCAGGACCTCCCACATCTCTCTCCTAGACTGGGCTCCCTAAAATCCATCTGGGCCCAGCCTTATCCATTCACCAACTCCAGCCTGAATAGTCTAAAACTCTAGTTGGACCATATTGCTCCCCTGCTTATAAACCACTCAGTGGCCTCCTATAAGCTAAAGCTAATGCCCAGTGTCCATTACATGGAATATGGGGCCCTTGACGGTCAGGCCCTTAGAAGTCTGTTTTCAGTATAATGTCCTGCCACTCTCAGCCTCCAACTCCCCAAACCAGATGTAGCAAATGGCCCCCAGCAACCACTCCTGCCCTCTCAAGAGTCATACTGTGCATTTTCTAGATCTACCATCTCTACCCATGCTGTTCTACTGCTCCTACAAAGCTTCCTCCTCACCTCATCTCTTCACCTGGACAGCTCTTTTTAGTTGTTCAAAACTCTGATCAAGAACTTTTCCTCAGGAAAAAAGTCCCTCCTCCCTTAATGCCTCCCCTTATCACTTCGCCTACCCCCAAGACTGTGCTAGGAGCCCCTCCCCATAGGGCTCCCACTGGCCCCTGGGCACATATCCATCAAATACTACCACACATTGTTTGCAAGGACATGCACACCTGTATGTATCCCTTGCTAGACCATAAAATAATCCAAAACTCTTTTTTACATTTCAACACCCATAGGCCTATATATAACACTTGGCACAGCACAGATGCTGAAGAAATGGTTAGTGAATTCAACCAATTTATTCCAAGGAAGTGAGGCTCATTGTGTACTTAATCTCAAACTTGTCCCACCTACATTGCTTCTGAGTCTCATTTCTTGAGATTGACTTAATCGATTGTCTTCTTTTGATCATTTGCTGATTGTCTACATGCTGGGCATTTTCACACACATGACCTAAATTTAATCTCACCACAAACTGGCAGAGGTAGACAGCTGGTATTTCTGCCTCCTTCTAGAATTCACTTTTCTTCCATCTTATAAACTTACTCCAACTTTGCTCTGCAGAACAATCCATCTCCTACTCCAGAACCGAGTAATTTTGGTGCAGTGAGAGGTGCTAACAGCACACAGCAGTGAATGGGCAGATGACCAAGACCAAAACCAAATAGCACAGCACATGGTCTTTGCCACAGCAATTGTTTCAGGGATGAGCACGTGACCAAACAAGCCAATGAGAGGCAAGAAATGCAGTTGGGCTGTTTAGATAAATGTACATCCTCTTTCCCAGAAATGATGCCAGAACTGCTATAGCCGTCTTGCCCCACCTGAGCCTCCAAATGACACCAGTGAAAAGAAAGGCAGAGCCAAGAAAGGGGGGACATCTTTGTGATGATGTTGGATTAGCCCTAGATGAACGTGGGCTGAAAGCCACTCCTGTGATCTGGACTTGTCACTTGCATGAGCAAATCAACTCCTTTTATCTACGTAAGTCAAATGGAATTAGGTTTTCTATAATCCACATACTAAAAGTCTTAATGCATATACCTATAAAGGAAGTATTGTTGGAAATAATTATTGTAAATTAAGACTCCAGAACATTACTATAGGCAAATTATAGCTAGTAAACAGCACAGCTAAGATTCAAGTTTGGGATCTTATAACTCTATACTTTGCTGTTCTCACTCATGTGATTAAAAACCTGACACAATCGGGCGCCTGGGTGGCTCAGTCATTAAGCGTCTGCCTTCAGCTCAGGTCATGATCCCAGAGTCCTGGGATCGAGCCCCACATCAGGCTCCCTGCTCAGCGGGAAGCCTGCTTCTCCCTCTCCTACTCCTCCTGCTTGTGTTCCTGCTCTCACTGTCTCTGTCAAATAAATAAATAAATAAAATAAAAAATAAAAGCCTGACACAATGTAGATAAGGGAAAGCACGCACACGAACACACACGCACACACGCACACACACGATCTCTATACCCTATCATGAGATTTTAAATGACATCTGTGAGTCATTCTGCCCTTCTCTGCAATTAAAACATATTAGTACGTTAACTCTAAAGGTCTGCCTCACAATACAGAAGGGTATTCCTAAAAATGTGTGTACTTATTACTTTTAATTAGTCAAACTTCATTGTATAGAAATATTCTTTATTTCAAGGGATTTGATGGTAATCCTTCTGCAAAGTGAAGAATCTTAATGTTGAGAAGAAAACGAGTGCCATAATTTAAATCTGGCTGTTGATCAATCAGGATTGCTTAAAAATAAGTCTGATTTACAATTTAAAGAGAGAGGGAATCCTGACAGCATGCAGGTTATGTGTAAAAGACAGAGTATATCCTACACTCTGTTTCAAAAGTTTGGACAAATAGATCATTCAAAATGTCCAAAATACTTCCAAAGATCTTCCAGGGTAGAGATCCTCAACTGTGTAAGGAAAATTTGATAAAAACAAAAACAAACAAACAAAAAAATACCTTCTGTTGGAACAATTAGTTTATCTAGTAGGCATTAATTTAAAAAAATATATTTTGGGGCGCCTGGGTGGCTCAGTCGTTAAGCGTCTGCCTTCGGCTCAGGTGATGATCCTGGGCTCCTGGGATCGAGCCCCGCATCAGGCTCCCTGCTCGGCGGGAAGCCTGCCTCTCCCTCTTCCACTCCCCCTGCTTGTGTTCCCTCTCTCGCTGTGTCTCTCTCTGTCAAATAAATAAATAAAATCTTTAAAAAAAAAAATTTAAAAAATAAATAAATAAATAAATAAATAAATTTTTTTGAGCACCTCCTAAATTCCAAGGACTGTGCTAGGTACCTGGGATATGACATTAAGAAAAGATAAGAGAGCCTGTTCTCTTGGAGGTTATACTATAAAAATGTGTTCTGGATGCTCTACTAGAAGCTGGGTATACAGAGATAAATAAAAGAGACACCATCCCTGCCCTCAGAGAGCTTCATCAAGCACAACATCTCTCAACTATTTTGATTGTTTCACCCCATTATTACAAAGACTCTTGAGCAAGCATCCCTCACAAATGTATATTTACTTGTTTATAAATTGTACCTTTGCTCTAGT
The DNA here is from genome assembly GCF_011800145.1 of Mirounga leonina. Lineage (NCBI taxonomy): Eukaryota > Metazoa > Chordata > Mammalia > Carnivora > Phocidae > Mirounga > Mirounga leonina. Next base: position 3,781,375 of record NW_023270237.1, read on the forward strand.
TTCAAATATGTGCTGTATAACATATACACATCAAAACCAACCAACTAACAGAAAGCAGGAAGGATGAGACCAAAACTTAATATAAAGAGTTCTAATATTTCCTTCCCACACCCTTCATTGGAGAACACTGGTCTAGTAGACTGCGCCTCCAATGGCCAAGCATTGCCCTGACGGAATTACAGCTCCCCGTAGGCACAGTCAATGACTGACCCGCACTCTGGGGCTGGGGCTAGGCTGAGTATTTCTTACTTTGGTCCAGAAAACCACTGATCAGTGCCTGGCCACTGTCCGTGATCCTGTCTGGGATTCACGGACACCTAAAACCACTCTTGAAAACAGGGCAACCAGGGTCAAATCAGTTGAATTTTTATTTTTCAACCCTTGGCTTTGGCACTGAGTAGACACTCTGCTTGAGTGAACATTCCTCACAAAATATCTCATTTACACACCAAGCAGAGCTGGTTTATTTTGCCAGTGCTGGAAAACTCACAGACTAAGTGTCCAGTGCATTCTCTCCAGAACGACATGACTTGGACACAGCTGGCTGCATTGTCCCACCAGGCCTTCAGTTACAAAGCACCAGTATTCTTGGCACCCTCTACTTCCAAGACCAATGTGTAGAGCCCATAAGCTACAAGAAAACAGTGTTTCCTTACACCAATTTCTATTCCTGTTGCTGCAAATTAATTCAAACAACATTTATCGAGGGCCTACCTTGAACAAGACACAACAAATAAAAACTTATTTTAGCCAAATGACTTGAGCCAACATAGATATGTGGGTGAAGAGACTTGGTCATAGGCAGAGCTCCCACTTTAAGGAAATTATTTCACAGAAAAATGAAAGCTAAGTAGAGTTTTCATGCCCATCCCCTGGCATCATTGTGAGCATACATCAGCAACCAACAGCATGCTTCATTCCCGCATACGCTAATGAAAAATGATTGCTTGTCTTTCTAAAACCAAACCAATTATTCTTGTTTTTGTTGAATGGAAATCTAGCTTGTGTTTAGTGACAGAATAACTAAATCAGTCTTATTTGGAACCCAAGCGTCAACGTGGATCCTGTCACTTTGCTGACAGGAAATGTACCCCAGATAGCTTATTTGATAAAACAGGGCTATTTTGGCTTTGAAACAAAAAACTCCCCTCTTTTGACTTCAGAACGAATGAGCCATGTGCCCTCACCTCCATCCCTCTCTTTCCCTGATGCCTGTCCTCACACAGCACATAACGGGGCAACATTGTACATAACCAGCAATATCTGCTCCGAGCTGGTACACGGACACCTACCTGATTGAATATCACCATTTCAGAAGTGCTGCCTAATCACATTTTTTCAGGCTGTGTGAACAAAATAATGTTTCTTTAATTACGTGAACTCTTTATTTTTGATATTTTAATGACATTTTAGAAGATAGAGCAGCCACTTCTCTTAGATCGGGTGGTATTAATCAGGTGTGACAGCTAGTTATTTGATACATTTTTAAATCCCACTTGTATTTTCACACGAGTAATCTGGGACTTGATTTCTCAGTCCTGAGCCTGTAATGGCAACTTGTGCTTCTGCCCATAATGAGCAAAATAATTGAACCAAATTAGCACTATCTATAATTCAGTTGTAGCTTAGAGGCCTTATTTTATTTTATTTTTTAATGAAATTAAAAAGCACTCTTTCCCCTCCCCCCGCCCCAGGATAAATGTTAATAAATAAAGGTCAGTGAGATCAACATTCTTCATCGTGTCGGTCCAACACATGTCTTCCCCTGGGGCTGCACCCAGCGGCCACGCTATAAACGTGGCAGATCCCTTTCTTCACTGAGCATGTTTTGTACCGGAGAGTTGCTCAGACACACGTGGGGGCTCCGTTACCTGGGTCAGGACGCTGGGGACCATTTAGTGCATCTTAGATGCTGTTTGGGGATCACAGAGTATTAACATGGGGTACGACCTGGGCATGCGTTTGTCATAAGTGCAATAATTGTTAATTTCTTTGTCTCTCTGGTATCCTGAACTGAGAGGCCCCAGACGACAGGCTTGGGTTGCCTCTGCCTCATCGGAACTTCGGAGCCTCCACACCCAGCGTTGTTCTAGAAGTGCTTGTCTAGAGGCCACACTGTTAGTAAGTAAATGTTTTTGTAGAAGGCAAAGTATAAATATTGCTCAGGCCTCTCATTTGACAGAGAAAGATGAGGAGGCCCAGAGTAGACTTGATCAAGTCACAAAGCCCACATACTTGAATTCCATTCACAGGTCCCAGGCCAGTCTCCCATTTACTATACTGGTCTACTCCATAAAGCTGAGGGTCCAGCTAGTATTCAGTTAATAATAAGAGCAGGGGCGCCTGGGGGGCTCAGTCAGTTAAGCATCGGACTCCTGATTGCAGCTCAGGTCATAATCTCAGGGTCGTGAGATTGAGCCCTGAGTCAGGCTCCGCACTCAGCACAAAGTCTGCTTAAAATTCTCTCTCCCGGGGCACCTGGGTGGCTCAGTTGGTTAAGCGACTGCCTTCGGCTCAGGTCATAATCCTGGAGTCCTGGGATCGAGTCCCACATCAGGCTCCCTGCTCAGCGGGGCACCTGCTTCTCCCTCTGACCCTCTTCCCTCTCATGCTCTCTGTCTCTCATTCTCTCTCTCTCTCAAATAAATAAATAAAATCTTAAAAAAAAAAAAAATTCTCTCTCCCTCTCTCCTTCTGCCCCTCCCCCTGCTCGCACTCTCTAAATAAATAAACAAACAAACAAACAAATAAATAAATAAAATCTTCAAAAAATAATAATACTTAGAGCAATAGAACAGTCTTTCTCAAACATAAACGGGCATATGAATCACCCAGGGAGCCTGTTAAAATGCAGATTCTGATTCGATAGGTCCAGGTTGGGACCCGAGATGCTACCTGTCTGAAAAGCTCTAGGTGACCCTGGGACTGCTGGTCTGTGGACCACACTTTGAGGAGCGAGGTCAGAGAACAGAGTGATTAATCCTGCTGTCTCTGGAGTCAGACTGGCAGGGCTCAAACCCTGACTCTGCTACTTTGTGCATTTTACCCACAGGCCAAGCACAGTGCCGCTATTTTCCCCAGACACCATGTTGTCAAGTCTACAGACACCAGAGAAACAAAGCAGGCAGTGGGGAGTGGGGGCGGGGGGGAACTGAGGCAAACTGGAACATTCGTGTGCTCTCTGGGTAGAAGCTGCCGTCTATCTTGATTTGATTGTTACATCATGGGAACAAAAGCCCTTGCAGAGAAAATCTGCATCACTGATTTCATATCTGAGGAAGAAAAAGATGAAGATAGATGATAGATGATGGATAGATAGATAGACAGACAGACAGGAAGACAGATAGTTCAATGATATCTCTTAATTTTTAAAAGTTGGCAACTACTTAAAACATTTCAGAACATCTTGCAAGCCACCCAGGGGCGGGATCCTGCCTCTATCTTGCTACTTCTTTACAAACATGTTCTCATTTAATCTTCAAAACAACCCCAGGAGGTGAGTATTTCTATGATTACCATTGATCAGCAAGGAAACTGGCCTAAAGCCGCTCAGGAGCTCCCTCCCCTTGCATGCTTAGGTAAAGACAGTCCAGGACGCGAGCTGGGACTGCCTAATTCCAAAGCCCGATCACTACACAGCAGTGGCGATCGTCACCCAGTCCTGCCCAAATCTCTGTTTCTCAAACGTCCCCTGGGCTGCGGCTGATGTGCCATGTGCTAGCAAAAGGGAGCAAACACCAATAACCATTAAAAGGAGTTTGCAAATCCAGCTGGCCCAAAAGATCAAACTTGTGACCTAGGCCTCCTGAGCGCTATGCTATCTCGTTTCTACCACAGGCTCTGTCCTCACATTGTGTGAAGGTTAACAGAATGAAATAACTAGAAACACCACCTTGAATCTTGGCACTGTGAGCCACGTAATGTCCATAGGCCTCAATTCGCCTCAATGCCCACCTCGTTGGGCTAGTGTGAGGGTTAAATGAGAGCTGAGCTCATGAAGCAACTACACCAGGTGTGTAATCATGCTCAGTAAACAGCCACCATATGTATACACAGTCCCTGTTATCTCCAGGGCATCTCCCCCAGGGACCCGAACACGGAACCAGAATGTTCCTTATATGTCAGGAGATCTGATTCACAGTGCACCTTTCTCAGTAGCTAATCAAGAGGAAATCTCAGGCCAGTTGAGCAGTGCCTGATGTCCCAGGATAATGACTTCTCGTCTCCCTCTATTGTCTTCTCTGCCCCCCCCACCACCACCCTACTGCTACAGAAAAAAAGCCTACACACTTGGAAGACAAGACAATCTGGTCTGGATCCTACTGTGCCCCTGGCTCCCTCTCGGTTACATCACATAGGCTACTGGAGATTCAATATTCCCAATTGAGAATGAGAACAATAATCGTTATCTCCTAAATTTTCTTCTGGTTTTTGTGGGAATTAGATGAGATGATGTATGAAAAGTGCCCGATACATAGTAGGCACTTTGCAAATTTAAGTTCCTCTTTCCCTTCTGTCCAACCTTATCCCAGAATGTCACCGGGTAAAGAGTGAGCAGATTACACATAACCTACACACGCTCTCTCTCCAGGCTCTGAAAAAAGCTTGTAAAGAAGGTAAAATTATACCACATTCAGCTCTGGACTGGGAATGGAGAACTTAGATGTTTGTTTATAAACAAACATGGAAATGCAAACTGTCATTAACCCCATTTTCAGGGCAGGGAAACAGGTTTAGAGAGGCTAGGTCACTCATTCAAGACCACTCTGCTATCAAGGAGGACTCAGTGTCTCATTTCTCAGTGGGTACACACCAAGACAAGTCATTTTACTTCATCGGTCAAATAAAGATCGCAGCAATATCCAACCATATAGGAAATTCATATTTTTGTCCTGGCTTTTGGAGAGTCTTCCCCATCAGATTCTTCACCGAGACTAGACCAGGATGCAGCCCCTGCTGAACAGGAGCCTAAGGCCAGTGGCTCGCCCTCAAACACACTGTTCTCTCATGTTAAAGACAAGTCCTGTTTGGTGATCTGCCCCAGTCTCCTTTCAAGCGGGCCTGTGTGGACAGTTGGGTAGTCTCTCTCTTGGATCTAAACTATTTTCAAGTGGCTCAGATGTCCAGGATGGAAAGGATCCTTTTGATACAGATCAAGTTCAGCTTTGATCATTAAACCATTCCCTACTTCCCTGTGAATTTTCACCAAAGCGGGAAACTGAGCCAATGCATGCACATTGGCTCAGAGGGTGGGTGCTATGGATCAAGGCGAGAGGGAGGTAGGGGCACAGCTCTCTCCCGTAAGCTGCATGAAGACACCCTGTTAGGACCGCAGTCCAGGGCGAAAAGAGGCACTTTAAATAGAGATCAAATACTGCTACCCTTTCTCCCTCTCCACTCCCTTGCAAATAAACACATAAGGTTTATGACTGGATAACCATTTGGTTTCATTCCAAGTGTAGAAATGGGTTTAGAAGACTTCAGTTTCCTGTCTCCTAACTTCCCTGACCACAAATATTTTTTATTGTAAGCCATGAAAGCAAAGGGTTATTTGATAAATTAACACTTCAAATGCCTTTGGTTCAACTCTCAGTTAGTCCTAAACTCAATTATTGGCCTTCTATTCATTTAGCTCAGGCACTTAGACCTGCCTCACCTGTCTCTTAATTCCTTCACCTAGAAAGCTTTAGTTCCTATCCTTGCTAGATTTTATGGGTTTACAATACTTTATTCAATTGCTCTATTGTAATATTTCTGCCCTCCACCCCCACCCCAAATAATCCTTTATGAGGAAGCATAGACACAGTAAGGTAAGCACAACAGTCTTCATAGCATTTCACAAATTTCTCGTGGCCTCAGAAATCACAAAATAATCACATTAAACACACACACACACTCACACACAACAACCTAGGCCTTTGCCTGCAGGACAATGCATGTTTTTTTATTAAAAGAGGAATTTAAATTCCTTCTGTGCACAGACTGTTTTAACTAGAAAGACTTAGAAAATTAATTTTTGCCTATAATCTCTTATAGATAATGCTTTAAAAATAGTTCCTCTTTAAAAAGCATATTTCATGCAAATATCAAAAAGCCTTTTATCTGTGTTCAAGATTTCTTGTTCTATTTCTGTCCCTTGTTTCCTTCTCTTAGGAAAAGATCAGATTTCGGGGGCCCTGGATCCCAGAACTCAGTGCTGGGAGGCAGAGCGTGGGGGCTGGGGGGGGGGTGGCGGGAGGCGGCGGGGTGGTAGGCCACAGGTCAGCCGGCCTGCCATCTCACAAGCTCAGAACCTCAGGTCCCCACCGAACTTCCTACGCTGTGCTGGGGCCGCGGAGGGGTGGATTCAAAAGGTGAGAGTTGCAGCCTTGCAGCTGGAAAGATCGCGAAGGCCTGGCCCTGTGGCACCCGTGCAGAAAGAGACGGAAGGGCAAGAAATAGCATCTTCAGGGGCGCCTGGGTAGCTCAGTAGTTAGGTGGCTGCCTTCCGCTCAGGTCATGATCCCAGGGTCCTGGGATCGAGCCCCGCATCGGGGTCCCTGCTCAGCAGGAAGCCTGCTTCTCCCTCACCCACACCCCCTGCTTGTGTTCCCTCTCTCGCTGTATCTCTCTCTGTCAATTAAATGGATAAAATCTAAAAAAAAAGAATAGCATCTTCGAAGCAGTGTTGCCCAAACCGCCCTCACTCACAAACCACCTTCAGGGTTTCTGCACATCCTAATACTGCCTGTATTATTATTTATTTAATATTTTCTTCAGACGATTCACTTTTTTCCTTTAGTTCAGCCTCATCCTAAGCAATCACCTTTGGTGAATGTCACTGTTTAATGAGCTGCTGTTATGTGTGTTTCTAATATACATTAAAAGAAGGACATAGTGGCGCCTGGGTGGCTCAGTCTTTAAGCATCTGCCTTCGGCTCAGGTCATGATCCCAGGTCCTGGGATCGAGTCCCACATCGGGTTCCCTGCTCGGCGGGAAGCCCGCTTCTCCCTCTCCCACTCCCCCTGCTTGTGTTCCCTCTCTCGCTGTGTCTCTCTCTGTCAAATAAATAAATAAAATCTTTAAAAAGAAAATAAGGAAATAACCATTGAAATGAAATGTTTATCCACGTGCCTGTAACAATGTTCTCAGGTAAACCACCAGGCAGCCCCACAACACACTTTGGGAAACCCTACTGCTATGGACTGAATGTTTGTGTCCTCCCACCCCCCACCCCAAATCCATATGTTGAAATCCTACACTCTAATGTGATGGTAAGAGGAGGTGAGGGCTTTGGGAGATAGTTAGGAATTGTGGGTGGAGCCCTTATGAATGGGATTAGTGCCCAAATTCCATTTGACTACATATATTTTTTATCAATTTGGGAAAGCTATCAAAGCAGGCATTTCACACAAAAGGGTCTTTTTTTTTTTTGATATAGTGATTTCCCCAGCCTTCCCCCAGCCAGATAATATCAGCTTTATTTCCAAGCATTTAAGTGAAAATGCCTGCACAGCTGGCTGAGTCTCTGCCCTCCACTACGTGAGGGCACAGTGAGAAGGCTGCTGTCTGTGGACTGGGAATCAGGCCTTCACTAGGTATGGAATCTTCTGGTACCTTGATCTTGTACTTCCCAGCCTCTACAACTGTAAGAAAAATAGGTTTGTTGCTTAAACCACCCAGTCTATGGTATTTTTGTTGTAACCGCCTGAAGATGCTTGCACAGATGAAGAAGTCACCTACCTTAAGACACAGAAGAAGATACCAGGAAAAGGCAGGAAGGAGAAAAAAATAGCTAGGACTCAGCATTTGTAGAAAAAGAGTTTCCAAACTGTGTCACGTGGTGGGGGGGGACTCCTCACCTGTGTACACACTCCCCAGATGAAGCCATGAAGTCGAATGCTCAAGATGCCTTCTGTCCTTCTGTCCCCAGGGCCCCAGGAGATGCAAGGCCCAGACCCTGCAAACTCATACTGTTTGACAGGTGCCTGGGCCTGGAGAAATCTGCCCAAATCTATTCCAATCACCTGAACACCCATCGAAGCCCACCTCCTATCACTGTAGTCCATGGGATAAGCTCTCACCGTGGAGAGACAGTGCTCATTGTTATGCTCCCTGGCCATTAACACGGTACGTTTATGGCCCACAAAGGCTATGATACCTACCCATGCCCCAAGGATTGAACATTTGGGTTTGCTAATTTTCTGAAGGCAGCTTTGGGATAGTAGAAAGAGTGAAGTTATGGAGTCAAGTCTCTCCTGCATTTCTTCCCAGACATTGACCAGATGTGCAGTCTTGGGTCAGTTACGTAAATCCTGTAAATCCTGTGACTCCCAACTTCCATGTCTTCAAAATGCAGGTAATGATCCATACTTATAACAATTTTTTGGGGGGGGGGAGGCTGGACAAAAAGCCTAGTGTATATAAAAACATAATACTTAACACATAATTTGAAATCACACAGTAAATATATTTTTAATATGAATTATGCAGCCACTAGAAACGATAAAATCATAGTAAAGAAGACTGTAAAAGCAATTATCAGAAACCCTTAAGATGATCGAAAGATATTCCAAATATTCCAATATTCCAATCTTAATATATTCCTGTGTGTGCATTTATGTGTATTCACTCCAATTTCACGTGAGAAAAACAGTGCCTATTTATGGACAAAAACAAAACCACAGTAAAGTAAAACCTTTTGTGCCTTAGAGCTGAGAGACAGTCTGGCCTAGAAGTGAAATCCTGAGTCCACTACACTGGGCTTTAATCCCAGGTAGGCCCCCTCCCGAATGTTATCTTAGCTAAATTACGTAGTCTCTCTAAACCTTGGGTTCCGCTTCAGAAAAACAGGGATATTAATCATAGTATCCACCTCACAAGTCGGCTTAGCTGGTCTTAGTAAATTCTGGTATTGAGTAAATTTGCAAGAAACAGTACTGATATTAAGGTCTTAGGATGATGGGTGATACTTCTACTTTTTAAGAAGGATCTTTGTTTTCACTATTGAAAATGTAAGTAGCCAAATTACAACTATATTCACTGTGTTTCTATTGTTCAACCCCAAAGCTGTAGTGTGGGAAAGAGCTAGAAGAGCAAAGGCACCGCCACCACTAGGCTGTCCGATCAATGCTAAGCCACACCTGGGCAGCTTGTGACCACACCAGAGGGACAAAGGTTCCCTTCCCACCTGGCACAGTCGAATAGGACATAATGATCCAAGTGCTTTTTTGTCACACGGAACAAATGCATCTGAAATATCCCTGGGCTGTATGTCTACCCCTGCCACTTCCAATTTTACTTCACAGCTACAATGGAAAAATTTAAACCCTCTTCAATTTAAGTTGCTTTTATTTGTATTCAGACTAAGATAGAGTGTGGGTGCCAGGGGATAACTTGACCATTAAAAAAAATTCCATTTGACTACATATATTTTTTATCAATTTGGGAAAGCTATCAAAGCAGGCATTTTCACTTAAATGCTTGGAAATAAAGCTGATATTATCTGGCTGGGGGAAGGCTGGGGAAATCACTATATCAAAAAAAAAAAAAGACCCTTTTGTGTATCCAATTTCACATCGCTGTTGTCATGTACAGGATGTATATTCAAATGTGTTTGCATATTTCTAAACTGATCATACATCAAAATTAGAGCCATATTGTTCCTTTTACAGTGAAACTGTTTATATAGGAAATATTGTACCGAACAGTCCCTGCCTCCACCCTGGGTTGTGACTGATTGCAGAGTGAGATAAAAGCACTTATGTCCACAAACAGGAGAAAAGCCTATATGCATGCAAGAAATCAAAAGAAGGTGTGATTTTAACACAAACACTATTATCAACCAAGAAAAAAAAAGATTACTGGAGTTTATGCAAATTCAGAGAAAGCAAAAAGCATATACTTACACACTGACAGACTGAAAATTAGGGGTTGGGTTAGATAACAGAATTCAGTTTGGTACAGTTCAAAACAGCTCCTGGATGGCTTTTTATTTCCATGTGACCCACAGAATTAGAGTCATTTACAAGGGATAGATATGGCCCACCAAGGGGAATCCACTTCCTACTACCCCATGGGAAACAGTGATAGAAAGCCGGCCCCTTGATTCTTTAGTGTATTCGCCAGAAGAGCTGAGCTGGTTTCAGTAAGTTCAGTTGAATTTTCCCTCCTCCACACTCAGCCATTTTTCCTTCTTCTTGCTCAAAACCTTGCTCCAACTACAAAGTGAAGATGGAAGCTGGCAATTATCTTATAAATCCAGGTTATGTTGTTTGGTCAACAGAATTGTAGATTTGATGGAGCTTAAAGGTATTTTAGAGATTATCCCATCCTGCAGTTTTCAGACTTCAAATATTTTGTCAGTGAAATCATATGTAGAACCCCAACAGATAAATTAGATGTTAACGGTATTCCACCATAAATTTATTTTAAAAGCAGGCAAGAAAAAGTCCTGATTTTAACATTTAACCTTTTATACAATCGACAAATCAGAATGGTAAGACTGATTTGATAAATATAAAATATTGATATTTGGACTTATGAATGACAACAGTCTTACAACTGCCTCAGCATCTAGTTTGTTGCTTTTGAAACCATCATTTCTCACACAAATAAGCAGTGTAAAAAAGTAACAGTTTTATATTTTAAACAGATAAACAGAAAACTTGATTTAGAAAATGTCAAATGTTGGGGTGCCTGGGTGGCTCAGGTCTCAATTTCAAGGTCATGAGTTCAAGCCCCATGTTGGGCTCCATGTTGGGTATGGAACCTACATAAAAAAAAATAAAAATAAATTTTAAAATATAAATACATTTCAAATGTCAGAAGACACTGTATTCCAAAGCCTTCACAAAAACAAGGTAACCTGGCCACATAAATAAAAGGATTGATAGGCTGTAGTATGTAGAATTTGGGGGATTATGATTTTTGTTATTATAATTCTTAAAATTGAATAGAAATCTACTTTAAAATAAAATTCAAATTAAATGGCTACAAAACTCTTGACTATGGTTTGAAAACCTCTGATCTAGTTCAACATCCATATTCTAGAAGCAGGGAGACCAAGACCCGGAATTGAAACAACTGGCCCAGGGACACAGCGTAAAGCAGGTGGCAAACTCCTTACGTGCCCCCTCTTCTTGCTCCTCCCATTTCTACTTCTCGGTAGATTGTTCCTAGAGCTCTAGTATGTTTTATTATCTCCCATTTTTAAAACCAATAAAATAAAACAAAAAGCCTCAATGACCCAACACCCCAACATCTTCATCATATTATTACCTGCCTTCCTACCCCCACTTTTTAAGTCTCTTGAAGAATATCCTCGAGTGCCATCTCCTCTTCAGTCAGCTCCAATGTGACCACCCCTCCTCCCCCCCCAACCAATTCCCAGTCTACTTTCCCTTTGCTAAACTTTATTGTCTGTCACCTCCATTAGATTGCTAACTTTATTATGACAGAAATTTTTGCATGTTTTGTTCATTGACGCATCCTGATTACCTACTCACAGTAGGCGCTTAATAAATATCTTTTGAATAAATTAGTAAGTCATGTTATGGTCCCTATCATTTGTGACTAAAGCTGCTTATCAAAAATCTCTAAGAGCAGAGTTATATTTTCAAATAACACTTGATAAAGGACTGAAAGGGAAGGGATATGCCTAGTCAAAAGCAATTGCCCAGTAAGAATCATTACAAACATAATCATTTAATGGCTCTAGAAACACTTGTGTTGTTATAAGAGACCAAGTTTTAACCCAACTGTGGCACTCAAAGGCTTTCTCAGTCTCGGGTTTTATTGGTGTAGATGACAAATGCTTCCATTTTCCACAAGTCCTGCAATTTGGAGCTTATATATGCCCTTTTAATTTTACCTGTCAACCTGGCAGTTCATTTTCAAGCTCATCTCTTCCTTGTCAAATGCAGCCAACAGAACCAAGACACACTAGTAATATTCTGTTTCCCAAACTCCCATACTTCCAAGTAATTGCAGATGACATCCAATCAGTAGCTTATGATGATAAAGTTTTATTTCCCACTCATGCTGCATGCCCGCTGTAGGACAGCTACAGCTCCATCCCATGAGTCTTTTTTATTCTCGGACCCAGGTTCAGGGATCCGCCCCTTTTAGGGACATTGCATTCTCATGGCAGAGGGCAAGAAAGCAATGGTCCCTAAAGCTTCTGCTCAAACATAGAATGCGACACTTCTGCTCACATTTCATTGGCCAAAGCGATTCATATGGCAAAGCCCGATGCCGATAGTTGGAATGCATTCTTGCCATGGAGAGGGAGGTCCTGTAGAGGAAGAAATCCCGTAAAGATGAGAGCAGTGAAGGGGGTAATAACTGTTTGAGGAAAGAAAAAGGAATAATACTGTCCTCCTCAGTGACAGTTTGAATATTGAGAATGAGAGAAAGACCAGAGTCTAGATAGACTCCCATGTTCTAGTCTGGGGAGCAGAGCAGGGGAAGATGGTACCATTCCTCCTGTTCAGAAGTACAGATGGAGGAGCAAGTGGTGAAGACAAAGACTACTTGAGTGAATGAGGTCTCCCAGGGAGTGTGAAGGAAGAAAGAGGTGAAGACTGAGGAAAGTACATTCTTGGAACTCGCAATTCAGTTGTCAGCCGTGGAGTGAGAGCCTACAAAAGAGACTGAGAAGAAGAAGGAAAGATCCAAGAGAGGCCCATGGAAATCAAGGGAAGAGAGATTTCAGGAACTTGTAAACTAGGCACCAGTCACCGTTTTAAGTCCTGCACACATATTATCTCAATTAACATCCACCACACTATAGAAGTAGACTCTATTTTGTAGATAAAGAAACTGAGATAAAGAGAAGCTGGATGATCTGCCCATGGTCACACATAAGTGAAGGAGTGCTGTGGAACCAAAGTGTATAGCTCCAGAAATCACTCTCCACTTCAAAGGTTATGGAAGGAAGAAAAAGGGTGTGAGCTTGATTGTCAAAAGCTGTTGAGTGCATGGAAGGTGAGGAAATGGAGTAGGAAGGAAACAATTCCTTTTGGCTGAGCTGACCAAGAGAAACCTCATGGTATGGGTACTAAAGGATGAACATCTTTCGGACATTCTTTCCTTCCTTCCTTGTCTCCCCTCACCCTTCCTTGTCAAAGCTGTAATTCAGAATTGTGATCTTCTAAGAACTCCATCTAAAGGGCAGCCACGTGGGAATTTTTTCAACCCGAGTAGGTTGTCACTTCCCTGCAATGACCATCCCACCTTTGGATCTTGTGGCAAAGATGACTGGCTGGTCACCAGGGCTTCCTCTTCTTCTTGCAAACACAACTACATTTCCCAGCATGCTTTGCAGCAGATATGGTCATGCGACTGGGTTCAAACAATTGTATGTGGGAAGTAATGCTGTTGTCCAGGCTTGGCCCAGAAAAGAAGAGCGTGGAATAGATAAGATGTCAGTGAGAACACACTGGTGTAATGGAAGGGTCACCAGATTCAGAGTCAGATCACCTTATTCCAGTCGCATGACCTCAGGCATGTCCCTTAATTTCTTTGTTCCTTCATTTATAAAATAGGGATAAAAATACCTACTTTGCAGACAATTTTGTTTATTCAACCAACATTTGTAAGGCAGTTGAGAGGTTGCCCTGCCACATGAAAGGAGCATGTATGTATATGGGGAGGTGCTCTCTAAGCAGAAAGCACTCAACAGTTGTTGATGACTAAGTTCCCATATCTCTCTAACTAGGTTCCTGCCAGTGTGTGTCTGTGCTCAAAACCAGTAAGGCAAAATGAGAATGTGCAATATCATCATATCCAAAGGATTATAATCCATCTTGGAGACTGCAGGAAAGGGTTTTATAGAACTGGCCCCCGGGTCCCCCTGGACATTCTGCTCTTTCCTCAAATTAGAAACACAGGTTTCATTCCCTGCTTCCTCTGTGTGAGCCAGCATCACCAGCACTCAGCCTCTTGCTCTTTTATGACTCTACCCATCCCCAGGTACATCTGATAGGCAAGAGACAGAATTGCAGCCAGTGGTGAGCAGGGAGCAAAGCCTGTCAGTCCGAGGCTCCATGCCAATTCACCTTTAGGGTCAGGGTTTCATTCGGCATGGCAGCTCCTTCGACATCGGGCAGGCACATCTCATTTCCAATTCTTGCTAGATTTTAAGGCCATGTAGAAATCTGGAACCAAGGAACTTTACTCTCTCATCTGCCCATCCGTGCCACCACACTCATTGTCCAAGAAGGCTGCCTCAGATTTAGGATCACTGAATGTCAGGACAGGACAGGAGAGAGAGGTTGGTAGGCTATTCTCTGATTCATCTTTTTTTTTTCTTCCAGAAAACATTTCAGATTCTGAAAGAGTTCTGCAGCTAAATAACTACAGAAAGGTTTGTAAGACACTGAAGCAAGTTTCATGAGGCAAGTGACTTACTCTCCAATCTTCAATGTCCTCAACTATAAAGTGTAGGATATAGTATGTGTTTTTTTCTGCCACACAGGATTGTTTTCAAGCACCAATGAAATTATTTCCACAGATGGTGGAGGTATCATCGTTAGTATCTTTATCACTATCTTACCGAAGACCAGCACCAAGACCTATGGCTTGAAATCATGTCATCAACAGGACATCTTCTGGGTCAACCATCCTGTATGTAAGACTACATTATTTCATGTTTGAAAGATGCAGGATCTCTCTGGAATTAAGGACTTCAATAATAGTAAAGTCTCAGGAATCGAGACATTGCAAATTCAGAATAAATCATGGAGGGAGTGCCTTTGCACCAATTACAAAATAAGGCCTGAGTGTGTAAACAAGGATTCAAGGGGAGTATTGACCCTCCTCTTGAGTTAATCTTCAAAGCATTTTGCTCAGAACTTTAAGAAATGTTTTCAAAGCAACGTCTTCCTATAAATAAGTAATACAGCAATTCGGAAATATTTTTACTGCTTTGTTATGGCAAGTCCCACAAGGGCCTACTCATGAAGATTCTGTTCACTGAGATTTCTTAATTAAAAATGTATTTGCTGAAAATATTCTATAATTTATACTTTATAGCAAGAATAAAAATTACCTTTTATTGAGGGCCCATTGGGGCACACATCATCTCATTTAACCCTTAGGACAACATGACAACTCCCAGATATATTGTAGAAGCTATTCTTTTCTTTGTACCAGCAGGAAAGTCTGGTTTGGGGAGTTTAAGTAACTCATCCAGTGTCCTAAAGCTAGAAAATGATAAAGCAGGGATACAAACCAAGGATTATGTGATTCTAAAGCCCTTTCTCCTAGTCATTTTTCTATTTTGTCTCTTAATTCAGATGACCTCTCATCCAGTTAGGCCAACTTAGTAGGGACTTTGCTGCAATGAAATATGCTAAAAGGGTCAGCCTTCACATCATCAGTTGGCATGTTTCTAGAAAGCAGTAGCCACACTTGATCAGATCCTTATTAAGTCCATTTGGCCCAGCAGGGTGTCATCATCCGTGGATGCCACAGGAGGTTTGATACTCATGATCATGACTTCCAAGTTTCCCTCATGGTCAGGATACTGATAAGTGTGAGAAATGACCTGTGTAAGGTCACAAAATCACCTAGCAACTGGGAAATGGGCATAGCAAGTTAACTCAGGGCCTATCAGGCTCATCTACCATCTTCTCCTTGACCTTCTGCCCACACTGCTCCCTGCAGTAGCCCTGGCATTTAAAGGGAAGGTAAAGGACAAGAAACATTAGTCTTTCTCAATCCCTCCCAAGAAAGAAAAGAGACCCAGCTGGAAAGAGCAGTGCAGTTGGTTCACGGTAATGCAGGCTGTAGAGGGAGCTGGCCCCAACATAAGGAATGTGCAACTCTATCCGCTGCTGATTTTCTCCCCAAAGAGAGACCCTGTGGAACGTAAACTTCAACCAAGAATTGGATTTTTCTTACAATGTCAACAATTACTTTGTTATTAAAGAAAAAATCTGGGAGGGAGATAGCAGATGGGCACATCTGACAAGAGGCAGGGAGGAGGGAGCAGTGTTCCAGGTAGTGGAGAAATTGTTCAAGGACAATTTGTGTGTGAAAATATAACCCCTATAAATCTGCCAGAGCCAACAGGACTGAAGGCGAATCACTTACAGAAATGTGTCGTCTCTCCCCAGCAAAGCTGACCAGGGGCTTAATTTAGGTTCACGCCCTGTTTGTACTGGGTTTCAGATATTTTTTTAAGTGAGGCATGGGCACCAAAGAAGTAAATTGATATCGGTCCCCCTGCCTTGTCCCGTTAATAGCATCTTTTGCCTCCTGGTATTTTTAGAGCTTTGATTCAAAATATTAAAGTCTATGCCATAATCCAGATCAGCGAGCATATCATTGCCTTGGCAATAGAATACTGGCCTAAGAGCAAGAGAGCCAACTTTTTGTTCCCAATGCCATCATCAACTTTCTTGTTCTTGTCAACATGACTAAAAAGGATGGAAGAGCTGATCCATTAGTTAGCCAGTTGAGAATTGCCTAAGCAGCTTATTCAACCCATTAGGATATAAGTCACATTAAGGCAGAGATTCTTTTTTTTTTCCTTGTTCGTGCCATATCCCCAGTGCCTGAACCATGACTAGTTCATAGCAAGAGGTCAATCATTATTTGTCACATTAATAAACGAATCATCTATCCATTTATCCATCCTTGAAGACTAACGCAAAATATGTATGGGTTTTCTTTCCATGGAATTGCAAATGATACTCATTATCTCACTCAACTTTCTCCTTGAGACACGAGTTAACATATTTCCATATTACTTTAACTGCTGTTCCACAATTTTGGAATAGGAGCTCCCCTCTGGGACTGTCTTGCACCAACGAATACTTCCACTTAATTTTGATACCCACCCCTACCAACTCTTTAATAGCGGCCTACTTTCTTAATCACATATTCAGCAGCTTGGGTAATATAGGTTACAGACAATTAAACAAAGAGTTGTGCTCAGAATTATTGCTCTCTGGATTATCAGATTACAGTTTTATTCCATCATACTTTCTTAAAATGAATGATCTATCAGTTTATTATGGGAGATTTTGGAAGAGAGATTTCTGATCTGCCTTTGGCTAAGTCACTTCCATCTCCTCATATGGAGAGAAACACTTGGACCAAATCAGAGGTTCCAAGATGGCAATACTCAGAGTGGATGGAAACCATGGACACTTTCTATTTGACCTACATGGAAGTTTTTGTTTCTCTCTGTCTCTGTGTGTGTGTGTGTGTGTGTGTGTGTGTGTGTGTGGCGGAGGTGAGGGTGGAGGGGTGGGACAAGAGGTAGGGGAGTTTAGTTGCTTAGTTGCCAAGAGATAAAGACATCTTCACATAACAACCCAAAAAATCCAAATTCCCATCTTCTTTTTGCAATTCAGATCTGGCAACACTGTGTCTAAAATCTCACATAGGAACAGTTAGGAGCTGTTCCCTTTCTAGTTTGATCTCTCTGGTTCTCCCAGTGCCCTCCAACCCACATCACTCCTTAATGCTGACCCCCTGAATTAGGTGATCTCTGAAATTCCTTCCATACTGAACATTCTATTATTATGGAATTGTATGCAATACTGTCCATTGGATTGGGTCTCTAATAAGCATTTGATGAGAGTCTACAATGGGTAAAACTCTGTGTTGTCACTATATATGACTTACTTACTTTTTAAGATCCTGGGGACACTTGATGCTCTGAGTCTGTTTCCTCATCATTAATGAAGGAAATGGCTGCTAAACAAGAAAATATGAGGCCCAGATATCCAACCTGCTGGCCTCACTTTGAATATAAAGCTAAAGGATTAGAATGCTACCTCATTGCTGCTTCTCAAATATGCCCAGATATTAACTTTGAATGACTATAAACTGTAATAATTTGCTCATTGACTTTCTTCCAGTCATAGTATATAGTATATGTTATAAGCCAGTACATTTTTCCTGTGGAACTCAATAAACTATTTTTATTTTGAATGGAAAATAAAAACAGAGGGAGGCAGGGAGGAGGGAGCAGTGTTCCAGGTTTGTTTGTTTGTTTTTCTGAATAATCCCTTCCAGTTCTCAAATTCTGTGAATCTGTGTTTTGGGTTTTTTGTTTTTTTTTTTAATGCCCTTTCTTCACCCAGAACAAAATAAGCTCCAAAACTGGAGATATTCTACAAATATCATATTGGTAGAAAGGAATAAAATTGAAATGGCCCAAATATGCCCTACATGTGTTTCAATACAATTACCTTCTGGCCTCACAGGAGCCCTGTAAAGTAGATATCATCATCCTACTTTTACTGAGAGGCCAGTAAGAGCTGGAACTCAGTGTGGTCTGATTAGAAGTCCCAAGCTTTTCCCACCATTTATCATGGCCCCCTGGAAAGATCTGTCACCCTAACTGTAGACAATTACATGATCTTACTTTATTTTTATTTTTTTCAATTACATGATTTTTGATGGAAAGAAGCACCGATGAGTTGACTATCCCTCCATTACTGACTATTAATAAATACATTCTTCTCAATGAGGAATTTACTTTAGAAGATTAGAAATTAGTAGAAAATTGTAAATCTCTCCATAATTTTATCAATAATTCCTTTTCATTGTTGAGTTTTATTTTTTTAAACGTTTTTACAAGTTTTGTTTCCTCTGTATTTATTTCTTGGCTACCTTCTATTCACTGCAAATGACACTGATTTTTCTTTTGGTCATAAAAAGTTTTAAAAGTGAGTTACTATAAATTAATAGTAACCAGGAGGGGAAATACAGGTGGCAAATTGAGAAACCAAAGATCAGAAAGAAAACATGCCAATGTCTGAAGTTGGAGAAAGACTAGTCTGAAGGAGGAAGTGTGTGATCAGGGTTCTTGGGAAGGACTTACTCTAGTTACAAGTTAATGAAAATCCCTCCCCAGGGAGCAGCCATCTTATTGGCTGGATGTGGAAAAAGACCAGAAATAATGAAGGGTCAACAAGGAGAGATATTAATCAAAGAAGAGATCTCTTTTTGTCTTTGTAGTGTTTCTCATTTCCTCCTGTCTCTTAACTCCACCCCACCCAGGGCCTATTATTTTTCTATTAGGAAGTGCATGCATCTTTAAATCCCACTTAATTGGTCACTGACAAATCTGACTCCTCTCTTGAACACTGAAGTCACTCAGCTCAAGTAAAAATTTTCTTGTCTCCTCAGTAGAGCAAATGGAAATTATCTGCATAAAAATAATAAAATTGATAAATAAAAATTCCTTCTGTAAGAAAGAACATTAATAAGAACACAAAGCAGAAAATGCCAAGTGTTTAGAAAGCCTTCAGCTTCATTTTATTTAAATGTTCCATTGTTTGTAAAAAATTCTTTTTTTTTTAAAGATTTTATTTATTTATTTGACAGAGAGAAACATAGCGAGAGCAGGAACACAAGCAGGGGGAGTGGAAGAGGGAGAAGCAGGCTTCCTGCCCAGCAGGGAGCCCGATGTGGGACTCGATCCCAGGACCCTGGGATCATGACCTGAGCCGAAGGCAGACGCTTAACAACTGAGCCACCCAGGCGCCCTGTTTGTAAAAAATTCTTAATAGCTTGCAAATCCAATTTTTCCACTACCAATTTTATCCTTGGCCACTTGGCAAGCACTGGCTTTTTTTTTTTTTTTTTTTTTTCTTTTCTGCCTCTGTTACCCCAGTGCAGAATTTGGAGATTTAGATATGTGAATCCTGAATTATGAAACATTGCAATAAAAATATCATCTCTGTGCTGGGAATAGCACTAAGAAACATCAGGACCAAGACTGTTACAAATTACTGGGAGCAGACTATCCCTCCACCCTACTATACAACAGAGATTCAGAACACACAGAGAATAGAGACACAAATTCTCTAGGGGTAGTTGATCTGTAGTGAAACCCTTTTATAATTTAGTGCACACAATTGCATCTAACTTTTATACTAACCACGTATTATTACTCATTGCATAATTATTGCAGGATTGAAAATATATGACAAATATGCCATAACTCCCCCCACCCACACCATGGCAGACATTATGAATCAATCATGGAACTATTTCCTGTTAGAATGGGGTTGGGGAAGGAGGGCCAGAAAGGGTATCCTGATTAACCCTTTCCCTCATAATAGAATCCAGCTTTCCAAGGACTGATATTCCCATGACTGCCAAAATGAAAGCCTCCCCTTTTATAATGTTAGATAAACATTATTCAAATCTTCCTCTTTTGGTTCTTATTTCAGAAACGCCAAGCAGTTCATGAACACATTTTTCTTCTGTCAGATCTTAATGCAATGGGTTGAGTTTCAGCTTTGGCCAGGTTACTGCCCTTGAGAAAATTGAAGCTGCCTGCCTATGTCCCACTTAATGAGTCATGTCCACATTCTAAAGGCTGTGAGGAAAAATTCTAACTCAAACTTATTTGACCCATTTTTCTTCCTGAAAAACCTGCTTCACAGATCAAACCTCAGGCAGTCACTTTAGGAAAACTTGCCAGAGTACTATTTTTCAGCATATTAATATTCCCCCTTGATTGGATATAGGCTATCCTCATCTCCTTATGTCCACTTCAGCCACTCAGGCTTTTCCTTAGTGGGTGTCATTTCCAGGTCGTTGGCCTCATTGATCATACATGAATTCTAGGTATTGGCCACCCATCCTTATAACAGCAATCTCCTCTATAACAGGATTTGGCTAATGGTTTAAAGTAATGCCAATAATGTCTTGGATAAAGGCTTTTTCACATCTCTTATCTTACTTTGCTCTCACCATAGTTCAGTTAGGTATGAGCCATTTTGTGTCATTTGTCCCATTGGCAGATGATGGAACTGAGGCTCCAGGAAGTAACTGAGAATATGTCTTAGTGATGACCAAACCAAGTCTATAACCCATACCTCCTACCTCTCAGGCTTGCCCTAGAAGCCAATTAAATCCTTGCACAGAATAGGTTCTAGACTTTTCACACTGGACTTTTCAAACATTTGAAGTTTCATGCATTGAAGGCTTAGTCTGGTAGATTATGTCTAACTTTATATCACTAGGCTTCTCTCTACTGAAATAAATAGGTTTGCACCACCCTAGTCATTGCTGTTGTTTTCCCATTGTTGTTATTTAGTAGCGTTCCTCTTCTTCAAGGGAAGAGCAATGTAAATATACAACTTACTCAAAGAGTCACAGCCAAGCAATACACACTGCCTATGGAGTTCCAGGAACATTGAAATAATTCCCAGTTGATAGCATCAGAGAATTCTTCATAGAAGAGGGGCTCTTGAGTTGGGTTTCAATGAATGATGAGGAAGGGGAAGATGAGTTGAGGTATTCCAAGGAACATAACCATCATGAACAAAACTTCACAACAGTCATGAAGGTTTTTCTGTCCTTTCAAGATTCTGGTTCGCACTATTTAAGATAGAATATTAAGGAGCATCAGTGGCAATAATGAAAGTAATTCCTCTGTGTCTGAAGGTGCCCTGAGGTTAGACAGAGACCCAAGGGCACTAGGCACATTTTCTTTGCAGCTGGTCACTGATTCATTACTTGTCCTTAGGACTAAGTCACTTACCAGTGGCGCATTCTTTGATGGACACAATTAATGTTTTCTCATTCTCATGCTAAGTGCTATGCAAGCACAACTTGAGAGAGTTCTCCTCCTTCTGACGGTACTCCCACCCTTAGGGCCCTACTGTTTAGAAGTTCTAAAGTTACTACAGCATTTAGTACTTCTGTATTTTCCAACTAGTAGTTGGGAGAAACAGCAAGGTCTCAAAAGAGGAGACTCTTCAGGATGTAGAAAAGAATATCAAATGTTCATAGAGAGGAACTGGGAAGGGGAGAGATGGGTGCCAAGCCAAGCAAAATCCCCAAATTACCAAAATGAATTGAATTGACCTACTCTAGGTTCCTCTTCAGATCAGATACCCTTTGTATGACATCCAATTAAAAGAAAAAATGTACCAGGAAAGCACTTTCTATTTGGCAGAAAAGTTAACTGGCCCATCAAAAGTCACACAATATAGTTATTTACCTATACTAGATCCCCTCAGGTCTCAATTTCTAATAATGGATGGTTTAATTTTTAACCAGATAAACTTATCCTCTTTTTGAGGGAGATGGTGCCTTCACACCGAAGGGTCAACTTTATTTTTTTATTTCTGAATACTACAAATTATTCACATCCCCTTAGAAGCTTCCTCCTTAGTGACTTTGAGCAAGTATTTAACCTCTCCATGCTTCAACTACTTAAAAGAACTGCTGAGAGTGCTTCTATCATAAGAGTTGTAAAGATTAAAAGAAATAATTCATTCAAAGTATTTAGTGGAGCTCCTAGCACATAATGAGTGCTCAATAAATGTTAGCTGTTAATTTCACTTTGAACCTTCTCTGGTTACAGTCACTGCCTGTTTTGCACATTTGCCCAAGTTTGCCAGTGGCTAAGGCAAGGAAGGCTGAGCCCTTTCTCACACATATATGGGATATATATAAATACATATATATTACATTGTAGAAATTTTCAAACTACCAAAAAGTACAAAGAAACATAATTGCCTCAATTCTACTATTGACATAAGCTTGTATGTTTTAAGTTAAAAGCATTCCCTTTTTAAAACAACAGTATTTTTAATATCTTCCCATGTCAATAAACATGTTTCTGTTGCATTCTTAATGTGTGCATATTTTTCCTTACTGGGGTTGTACCATGATTTTTGTAGCCAATCCTCTATTTCCATTACTCGTGTTTCTCTCAAATTTGTGTTATTTTAAATAATGTTCTGGTGTAAATTATATATTCCTTTTTGTGACCTTGTCCAAAATTTTCTTTAGCATAAATTCAGAGACGGGGAATTTCTGAGTTTGAGGGTGCACTGTATCTAAAGGACACATTATGTACTGCCAAATTATCTTTCAGAAGGACCATACGAATTGACATTCCCCTCCTTGGGGCAAATGCCATTCTCTTACTTCCAATCCAACACTGGCTGCTCTTTAAAATCTCTGCCAGGTTGATAGGTTGTAAATCTAATTTCATTTTTTAATTTAAGGGTTTTTTTTTTTTTTTATCAAAAGTAATGAAGAAAACAGCTTAACACATTCATCAAATATTTGAAATTTTTTCTTCTGTGACATCCCTGACAGTGTCATCAAGGAGATGGTAAAATGTGTGTGAAGAGCACAAACCCTGGACTGATTACCTGAGTTTGAATCCAGGCTTTATCTCATGCCAGCTGTGTGATCTTAGGCAAGTTACTTCTCCTCTCTGTGGTGGTGCACAACAGACCCAGTGCCTTCATTTAAATGTGGATAATATTAGCACTTACCAAGTACCTGCAGGCATTTAGGACATTGTTTGCCCATTTTTCAATGGGTGTGTTGGACTTCTTTAGGTGGATATGATGAAGAAGGCAAGGTGAAGGATATCCAAGACAAGTAACGGCATAAACAAGGGCACAAAGGAACATGAAGTGTCGTGCCACTCCTACAGTTGAATCTCTCCAGTAGATTCATATGATTTAAAGAATGAAAAACAAACACAGTTTCATGCATTGTTTTTCACTTCATGAAACCCAATTTAAAAAAAAAAGCCTTGGCAAGTCATCAATGTGAAATTTTCTTGGTCCATGGACAACTGTCCCCCTGGGTCTAGCAGCTCCCAGGTTGTGTTGTCTTTTACCTGTAATGACCCTTGTTGAGCAGGTGTGGCGAAGTAGAGCTACACTTGTTTCAGAATTCTACGGGCCCCAGCCTCTGGATCTCAAAATGTAAATTATACCAGGATACCTCTCTTTTCCTTGTGATGCAGCACAAAGGGGGATGTTTAGAACCCAGTTTGGTGCTCTAACATTGTCCTCATGTGTGGGTGACACTACCTAGAAATGCAGTCCCGGAAACTTCATGGAGAGTCAAAAGAAACCTCAGACTTCATCTGGTTCAACCTTTTCATTCACAGTGAAGGTTCAAGACCACTGTAGTCACAACAGACCCAAGAATGGGGGAGCAGAGACCTCAGGGAGCTTTCTAACTTTTAAGGTTGAGGAGTATTGTATGTAATTTGTTTAAAAATGTTTAAACCCAACCCCAATGTTGACAGGATCAGCTACACATGAGGAACCATAATTACTTTACCCCGTTCTATCCATCCATCCTGTCCCAGAATGGCTTGAGGCACTTTATGAAGGTGGAATTCCACAGCATATATTTGAGAACCATTTGTCTAATGTGCCAAGACTCTCTTTCCAGAGCTTTGCCTTACAGAGGTCATCCAACACCACTTAGCATCTCTGGGTCTCAGTTTCCCTCATAGGTAAAACAAGAGTACAGTTCTAAAATGCCTTCTTGAACAAACATTTCAGGATTTCACTTATGGAATCATGATTCCATTTATTCCATTTAGGCCTATATATTGACTCAAAGAGCAGACTTTCCTAAGACAGGGTACTTTATGACAACAGAAAATCATCACCCCCAAAATTACTATTATTGAAAAATAGCCCAAGGGGTCAGCAGAAATTATCAGCCAGGCACAGGATACAATTCAGGGCTCCTCAATTCCAGACCATGAGAAGCCAGGTACACTCCAAATGGGCATTGCTTCCAAAAATAAAAAGATGGGTACTAACTTAGGCAAGAAGACATTTTCAAGATCATCTTACTCGACTTCACAAACAGGACTTTTTAATACTTCCAAGTAAAAATTTCAAAACTGCTTTAAAAAAAGAAAAGATTTTATTTATTTGAGATAGAGCAAGAGTGAGAGAGAGAGCACAAGCAGGGAGAGCAGCAGGCCGAGGGAGAAGCAGTAGCAGGCTCTCCACTGAGCAGGGAGCCCAACGTGGGGCTCAATCCTAGGACCCTGGGATCATGACCTGAGCTGAAGGCAGACGCTCAACCAACTGAGCCACCAAGGCGCCCCTCAAAGCTGCTTTTAATACCATCTTCTCCGTGATGTTTCCCCAAGATGCAGTCCCTGATTTTTCTCCCTGGTATCACAGTCTGGGATTCTCACCTCCAGTTGCACATTAGAATTCCCTGCTTGGGGGGGCGGGGGGGTGTAAAAAATTCCTATGACTTGTGTACCTACCCTCAGAGATTCTGACTTAATTGACCTGGGGGCGCAACACCATCACCATATCTTAAAAACTCTCCAGATGATCCTGGCGTGCAGCCAAAGTTGACTGCAGCTTGTCTAGATGAACTGGCCACAAAGGCAGGTGCCTACTTCATTAGCATGCTGAACAAAAGTTTAGGATGTCTTTTGTATATATTTCAACTTCTTTATAATTGATATCTTTGACTATATTAGTATCTATTATTACATTTGTAACAGATTAGTGTAATGGCAAATATATAATTTATAAACAAATACACATTTATCTGGCGTGCATTCCAAAACAAGGGTTTTCTGATAGAAGTATGTCCCTGGAAAGTTTGAATCTCACTAATTCATTGGGTAAGTAGCCATTTCTAGTAAGTGGGCCTTTCTTTAATTATAGTCTTTGAGGTCTGTTTTTAGCTAACATGTATAGTGTTATCTGCCTTTCATTTCTGCATTATGTCCTATCTCCCAAAGTAGATTGTAAATGACTTTAAGGGAGAGACTCTGTTTCTTGCTTCTTACTGTTCCCCATATTTCTTGGCATGGTGACCCATGGCTGCTCAACTTAGGGCATGCCTTAGTTCCCTCACTCAAAAAAATATTGATACTAATAGTACCAACTTCATACCATTTTTATGAGGGTTAAATTTGAGACACAGTTCCTAATACATATCATTGGCTCAGTGAATGAGAATGATTTTCTTACTTGTTTGTTGAGTTAAACTCTTATCCCATATACATGGGATACCAGGTACCATGCTAGAAAATGAGGAAAAAACGCATAAGACATGGTTCCCTTTTAAGGAACTCGGAGTCTAACAACAACAACAATACCGCAGACATTTAAACAAACGTAAGGACACATAATAGATGCTCAGATTGGCACATGTATAAAGTGCTATGAGAATATAGCTAAGGGAAAAATTTTTCCTAGGGCCTTGAAGCATGAATAAGAGTTTTCCTACTGACAAGGAAGAGGCATAGGCTTGGAAGACCAGCATAAGCAAATGCAAAGAGCACTGGTTCTCCTAAGTGTACTCTGGGGAACTGTGGGAATTCCTGACACCATTTTAGGTGGTCCACAGGGTTAAAATAATGATCATAATAATTATTTGCTTTTTTTCACTTGCACTCTCTCTCAAAAGTATAGTGGCATTTTCCAGAAGCTACATGACTTGGGATATTCAACAGACTGAATGTAGAAGCAGCTATGAGAATCCAGCTGTCTTTCATTAAAGAGATTTGTAAAATATAAAACAATGCTTCTCTTTTCACTAAGTTTCTTTGTTTTGGAAAACATAGTTATTATTTATATAAAAAAAACATGTTATGCTGACATGTAATGAGTTTATTGTTATTTTAAAATGAGTTAATGAATATTTTAAAATATTTTTCTAATATTTCAGTTATAATTTCTAGTATGTTAAATATCAAGATATATGCGTGTGTGTGTATATATATGTATACATGTATATATGTGTATATGTATATACATATATACATAACTACCATAAACAAGCTTTTTGAGGTCCTCAACAATTTTTAAAAGTGAAGAGGGTCCTGAGACCACTAGCATAAAGGCATAAAATTGCATGGTCTGTCCAAGGAATAAATGAATAAATGAATACATGCAGCTAGCTAGCTGCTTCCAGTTCTTTTCAGAAGTAGACAGAGTATAAATTATAAATATATACATCACGCATTCATACACAATGAATCTGATTATCATATCCTCTCAGCCCCTGAATAACAGATAAAATACACCAGAATGCTGAAAGAGTTAACCTGAATTTATTGGTGATTTTTGGAAAAGGAGGGGGGAGCAGATTTAGTTAATCCAGTGAAAGTCATCGCATATAAATTTGCAAACTAAAATATTCCCTGGGCTGAGGTCATGTGTTTAATTTTAGCAAGCAGGGTGAATATGTTTGGGTAGGTATTTATACTAAGTGGTGGACTGAGCTGGAGATAGGTTTGGCAGTGGAAACGGTGATACAACCTTTATTATTTTCAATGCAAAAAAAAAATGAACTATTAATGTGATGTTCTGGTTGAGAATTTAAACTCTCAAAAAATCTGGAAATTCAAAGTCATGGTACCCATAGCAACCATAACTCTGCCCCCTTGCATGCCCAGTGTGGAGTATTTTGTATTGCAGTACATGCTGTGAAATCTATGCCTAAATGTGCTATATAGCAGAGTTACAGTTGCTGTGGGAACTGTAACTTTGAATTGCCTGCCTTTTGTGTCATTAAACTTTCAGCTGAAGTATTGCATTAAAAGAATTTTTTTTTCCTCCACTGCGTTCCCTCATTTAAAAAAAAAAAACTGATTGGGTATTTTTTTTAAAAAAGGATGTAAATGATGTTAGACTCAAATGGAAGGATAATGCATTCTTGTTTCCCAGATATATGCACTGATATAGCATTAGTGAATTACCACATTTACATATTTCAACCTGCAATCACAAGTCATAAAATAATCCTCTATTTATACAGCACCTTTAATCCTGAAGGGTCCCATCACACACAGAGACATACTGTAACCGAACCACATTGGACGAGAAAACTCAATAAATATTTAACAGTGCCCAACAAAATTATACAGTGCTTTAGGATAGGCAGTAGGAAAGAAAGGTATTGTCATCCAGTGGTCGGAACATAAGCCAAGGAGTGCGAAATCTGAATGTTTCTGTCTTCCTTTTGTGATGGCATTGGCTCTGCCCTTGAGTCAATGATTTGAATCCCTCACAATTCTGGGTGTTCCATTTGCTCTGTTTACCAGAGGAAGTATTTCTAGGTCCAATGGCAAGAAAAGACTTCAGAAGGTCATTTGGTGGGGTCTACTGCTCCCAGCCAAGGAACATACCTACATATTATAGAACAGACCACTTCTACAAAATTCTGCTACAAAGGGCACAGTAGTAAATATTTTAGCTTTTGAGGGCCATACGGTCCTTGTCACAACTCCCCACCTCTGCTGTTTTGCGTGATAGAAGCCGTAGACAATACAGAAATGAATGAGCATGGTTGAGTTCCAGTAAAACGTGTTTATGGAAACTGAAATTTGAATTTCATATAATTTTTATATGTCACAAAATATTATTCTCCTAGTGATTTTTTTCAACCATTTAAATATGTAAAACACATTCTTTGCTCATGTACAAAACAGGTGGTAGGCTATAATTTGCCAGTCCTTGCTCTAGAAGTTTGGGTTGCATGTCAGGCTCAAGGCTACCTTTAGACAGAGACATGCTTCTAAATATTTAACTAGCTTCCCAACCTTAAAAAAGAAAAAAAAGTACGTGTGTGTGTCTGTTTATATCTAGATCTAGATACGTACATATGTATATATCTAGATTTGGATATATACAAATATGTGGGTGTGTAAGTTCATTATACATTTTGCTGATATACAGGAAGTAGAGCATAAATGTACAAACAATAATAAAATATACAACACTTTTCACCGTAAATTCCATATAGCCAATCTATTCTCATGGAATGCTTTTTGTTAACTATTCGCTGAACTCTTGTGTCCATAGCTAACCTATGATTGCATTAACAAATGAGTATAGTTCCAAAAAAAAAACAAAACAAACAAAAAAAAAACCAACAAAAAAAACCAAGCGAATATAGTTTCAGTGTGAATGTCGGTTGATCTTTTCATTTATATTAAGGAGAAAGACAAAAGTGAAAAAACAATGATGTATCTCAGAACTTCAATCTTTCATAAATGACATGAGCAACTTCTTTGCTGAATCAGGTTATAACTTTCAAGTATTTCCTTCACTTTTTTGTACTATTCGCAATTTAATTGGTACAGACTTGACAGACTTTCAAGTTAATTTGCGTATTAGTCAGGGTTCTCTAAAGAAACAAAACCAATAGGATGTGTATCTATATATATATTGGCTCCCATGGCTTAGAAGTTTCAAAATCTGCAGCTGATAAGCTGGAGCCCCAGGAGAGCTGATGGGCAGTCCAGTCAGAGTCCAAAGACGAAGAACCAGGAGAGCCAATAGTGTAAATTTCAGTCCAAAAATCAGCAGGCTCAGATTCATGAAGAGTCAGTGTTTTAGTCTGAGTTCAAAGACTGGAAAAGACCTATGTCCCATCTCAAGGAGTCAGGCAAGAGTTCCCTCTTACTCAGACTTTTTGTTTTATTCAGGCCTTCAACTGACTGGATGAGGCCCACCCACATGGGGGTTGGGGGGGAAGGTGGGCAATCTGCTTTACCCAGTCCACTGATTCAAATATTAATATCATCCAAAAAATCCTCACAGACACATCTAGAATAACATTTGACCAAATATCTGGGCACCCCATGACCCAGATTGATATATAAATATAACCATCACAATCTGCAATATGAACATTTTTCTCCATCATTTTCTTAAGTCTAGACAATCAACAAAACAATAAATCAAGCTCTGATTTGTAATGTTCGCTGAGTTCCATGGTCTAAATACTCCCACCACAGACAATTTCAAGCCACCAACATGCCAATGGACACGGATTGGGAAGAGAACTCTCAGTAACACACCATCTTATAGTATTGCAACCATAAAAATATAAAAGCTAAAAATAACCTCAAGAGTATATAGATAAGAGTGAAATGTAGTAATATAATTAAAAAGTGGTGAGTTTTGAGTAGGTATTACCTTTGTTTTTAATACAATACTTACTTGTGAGTTCGTGTCATTTAATGTTTAATAATAGAGATGTTTATTAGCCAGCTTGCAAAGTTCCTGAAAATATAACAATCAGCTCTGGTGAGTAAGTAATAGTTGGTTCCAGCAACCTTGAGAATGGAATTGTGCAAGCCCTGAGTAAGGTTCATACTGGTCCCCTGCCTTCTTCCTGAAAAGGCTGACCAATTTCATTTTGGCCAAAGCTTACTGAAGACAAGAACAGAAACAATCTCACTATTCTTCTTGGTATTATTTTTTCCTCTGAAGTACTCAGATCTCTTTACACCCTGAGTGAATTACTACATTTACATATTTCAACCTGTAATAACAAGTCATAAAATTATCAGTCTGTGGCATGGCAAAATGTAGGTGGAGGCAACCAAGGGACTCGCTGGCGCTTCCATGGGTTTGGTGGATGGCCTAGCATGGGGGGCTGCTAATCCACAGATGACCAGTCTGGATAATTCTGCCACAATCATCTGAGAAATCCTGACAAAGCCAGAATTAGGGTTTGAGTCCTGCAGATAATTATAGCCATGGACAGGGAGACATAGGAAATCAGTGCAGAATGGTCCCCTTGACTTTCAGTCTAGTGATTTACCTACCATACCCACTCTGCTTCTAAATAATGAGTTGCTTAATGCCTGTCAAGTAATTTTAAGTTATAAATCACCAAACACAAGGCATCATTAACGTCCATTTGAAACTGCACAGAGAAATTTTTAGTAGGCAGTATATGAGTCCCCCAGTGGAACCAAGACTCCATGTCTGTACATTTTCTTGTCTTCTTTTTGAAAAATCAGGTATGGCAAGATGTTTTAACAAACCTCAGATGGCTGGGATCTCTGGTTTTAGGATGATCTAAGATAGCTGTCCCCAGCAGTACCAGGCTGAGGGGCAATTTGATTAAATTCTTTATTAATATGAGGATCACAAATGAAGCTGAAGAATAAGGAGCCTGGAAGTTACACCACCCACTCACCACCTGAGATGAAATGGTGTGTCATCCCAGGAAAGGAACAAGGTCACAATTTAGTCAAATGTCATATGTGCACCACTGCAGCGCATATAATTTAAAAAAGAAGAAATGAAGCTTATTTATTTCTAAACTAAATAACCCATAAATATCAAGGCATTTGAAGGCAGTGAATTGTTAAAATTAAGGGGGTTTGGGTGTATCTGTGATCAGGGTGACGGAATGAGACTTGGCTTTCATTGACAAACAAATTTAGAAAAATAGATTCAGCATTGCTACTATAACTGGAAATGGCTTGGACAAATTTAATCCAACTTCCCTGAGAATACCTAATTAATCTCAGGCCCGGGAGGAAAATCAAGATTAAGATAGGAAGTCTCCATCTGTACTAAGGGCAGAGGAACTTGGGGCCTCCGTGTCCACAAAGGGCATCACATGACCCCTCCCTGGGGGATCTTCTCGGAGTGCCTCGCTTCTCTCTTGGCTTTGGCTTCAAGTCTATGAGAAATGTGTACCCGGCTACCGATCTTACTGCCTGACTTGAGTTGGAGACCCACGCCCACCACAGCCCAGGAGACAAGCGACAAATACGAGCCCCATATTTAAGATGTAGCTCAACCTTTGACCACTAGAGGTCTCCTGGAAAGCAATGACCCGTATAACCCGGTTTATCTTCCTTCAAACCAATAGACTTGTTGCACTAAGACTTGGCGAGCCTGCTCTGCTGGAGGCCGCCTTATTAATAACGCCACCCACCCCCACCGCTGAGGACGGCGCCAGGCTAGGAAGGGGGAGGGGACTAGGCGGTGGCCGACCCTCAGTGCTGGTTTTTCGATCCACGAATCAGTCTGCAGACTCCGGGGCTACCCCCTCGAACCCCACTTCCTAACCAAGCAAGACGGGAGAGCCCCTAACTCAAGGTCCCCAGGTGGGCAGCGCGGAGTCCCACGGACTTCCAACCAGCGATGGACTAGCCAACGGACCAACGTGCAGAATCACCTAGCATCAGGTCCACCAACAGGCCAGGATCCACCCCCTCCCCGGGCTTCGCCCCCACTCATTCCTGCCCCCTCCCCCCCTTCATCTCCTCCCTTTGCCTCCCGATCGCCAAAGTGGCCCGAGTTTAGCCGGTGGAAGGAGATTAGGGAACCTTTCACCGTCCCTGTTCTGATCCATGCGGTATTTTCTGCAAAAATTAGCGGCTTCTAGCTGGAAGAGGAAAGGAAAAAGGAGGGGGGAGACGAGGGGGAGCAAGAAAGGAAACAGCCAGGTTGAATTCCCAGTCTTTATCAAGCAGTTCGCTCACCAGTGAAAGAAAGCTGCAGTGGCAGATTCGAGCCACATGCGGTAGTGTGTAGCAATTAGTAGATAAAATGCTGACTAAAGTGCTAAAACATGAAGTATTATTGTAGCCAAGGTCAAAAATGCTTCAGTTGTCTTTTGCAATTTGGGGGAGGGGGAGGCCCAGAGGTGCGCAGAGAGGTTTGAATTTTCGAAATGGTTGCCTTCTTTCTTCAAACTGTACTTTTTTTTTTTTTTTATGATCCTGTTTATTATAGCCCAAGCTGCCTAATTATGTCACTGCTGGTTTTTGCAACTAACTTAATCCTCCTGATCCTTTATGAAACGATTCACAGGCACTGAAAAAATGTGTCTACTGCTTCCCCACCCCCTTGAGGGGGTGAGAATGATTTATTTTGTATTTTTTTACCTTTTAAATAAACCAAATAAAACTGAGAGTTGGATTTGGGGCTAGCAAAGCAGCAGGAATATAGATGTGTGGGTATAGGGTCCTGTGTTTCAGTGTAAGAGAGCCCAGAAAATAGTGGGTCATATAAACATATACTGCTTTATTTCCCACTCCTCTTTTATGCACAGTGAGTCCCAGCTACAAGCTTTTTTATAGATAAATAAAGCAGTTGCTTTCATGATTATAACTGTCCTGAATAGATTGTCTTCTTACAACATTCGATCTGTTTATGAGTATTTACTTTACATTAGCCCAAGGACCCTGCACTGCGGGAGTTTGTCTCTATTCCCCTGGGTGTCGGTGTCTCAAGTCTTACATCTGCTCTGTGATTGATGGAGCCTTGAATCCACGTTATTACTCTCTCACAAGCAGAAATCAAACAGGCTATTAACTACATTACTTCAAAGAACTGTTTCAATACAATCTCCTTATCTTAATTGAAACTTTCTTTGTATGGATATTTGCTACACAGATAATTTACAGGTGCCTATCAAGCATCATATTAAAGAGGTAAAATAGATGATATTTTTTGGTTTTTTGTTTTTGTTTTGATTTTGTTTTGTTTTGTTTTTTTTTTGTAAATACACACCATTGTGATCTGTGATTTTAAAAGCCATTTACAGGATTGGACCAGAGGTTTGATTTATTAGATTTTATTATGTTCATGGGGGGTGGTTGTGGTGGTGCTGTAAAAAGAGAGGGAAGATACCCCTGTGATCCAGTTTTGAAATTTAGCATTCATCTGATTACAAGACTGCAGATATTCAAAAATATTCAGACCTAGATCCCTGCAATTGTTAACATCTGAAAAACCTTATCGGGAGTTTACAAAAAGAGAGATTACACAGCATGCAGCCTAGTTCAGCGCCTACCTTGAAGAGACATAGAAACAGGGTTTCTAATTAGATGAAGTCCCTCACAGACACTTAAAGACTTACAGCACCAAAACCAGCAGAAGTTTCTTAGATGCTCTAAAAAGCTGTGTATTTTTTAAGAGAGAGATTTAATATACAATCCAGGGATACCCTCAGGCATTCTGTTGAGGTTTCCTGCATAAATGCTGGAAATGCATTGGTCATACAGGAAACTGACTCAGACTCGATCTCAAATATGATCTTGTCAAAATACTGCAACTCAAGTTTTTAAATATAGGATGTCTTGAACTGGATGTATATATTTACGCTAACAGGACAGAGACTAACTGAAGCCTTAGGCATCTCTCCTGTATTTAAAAAAAAATACGTAAAATGCCCTTCAGTCAAGTCCATTCATATGTAAAAAAATGAACAAAACGGGTTATTCTAATCAAATGTCTGCAGTATGCATCATAAAGTTAAAAAGAGAGAGAAAGCATGAGAGAGCTGTAATTTCTCTTTGTAACCCATGTTTATAAAATAGAAAGATCAGATGAAATTTCAAGGAAGATAATTAAAGAGTGATGTGCAAGTCATAATTTGGCTAATGCAAAGATGGGAGACTGAATTGTTACATTGTCCTCCTTCATTGTGCAGAGTTGTGATATTACTTTAAATTATTAAAATAGTTTTCATCTTTAAGAATACCGGCTCTTTGGCATGGGCTTTTATTACTTATTGTAATTGGAGGATCTGCCATTTTCTTTCGTTTATCTCTGTGTGTATAGAAACGAGATAGATCTTGCCTTTTATTACTTCCCCATGTTCTGAATCAAAAATGTGGTTTAGATAATGTTAAGTGCCCTAATTCTTACTGCAGCGGACGCAGACGTTATGAGAAGGCATAAAAATACAGAGAGGGTCTTTCCACCTCAAGTCACTGAATATGAGGCATTTGTGCTCTGCCGGGTGTATTAACTTCAGCCATGTGAATATAATTTTCATTAAAGTAATCCTGTTTCAACTAGATGCTGTGACTAGAGGTGAAACGTTGCGAAAGCGTTAAAAATAGCTTACTAGTAATTTCAACATCCTGTAATTTTATCACAGATCAAGTTTCAACTGTCATACTATACAGACCTTATTCCCCATATAGTACATGTTTACTTTTTTAGCATGCCAGACCCACTTTAGAAAGACTGGTGCCAATATAATAAATTCGGGGGGGGGGGGG
>NW_023270237.1:3816009-3853273 GCF_011800145.1 Mirounga leonina
ATAAATTCGGGGGGGGGGGGGGGGGGGGGGCGGGAAGGGGGGGGGGGAGAACGGGGAAGGGGGGGGGGAGCGTGGGGGAAGCGAGTACACCATTTTACATCAACACTGCGAAAATGCAATCTAGCCTGGCGGAGGACGGGCAGCTGGGTCGGAGCGAGCGAGGGCTTTGCAGTCTCTGCCTGTTCCTTGTTCTGTCGCTCTTAAGTTTCTCTGTGTTTGCATAATAGCCGTGCATGCAAACCTCGCAATGCTCCAGGGCTCCAGAACAATAAATATACACATTTAAAACCTTTATTGTCTTACGGTTCATGCCCCCGGTTTTCAACAGCTTAATTTCTGGTTGTATTTAACTAGTTTGCAAATGGATTTTTTCAGTTTCAAACTATTATTGAGGAAGCTCCCCTCCCTTTTTTGGCGGGGGAGGGGATGGGGGTGGGGTAGGAGTCGGTATATTATTCCTGTAGCGCTGGGTTATATAAACACATTATCATTTGAGAGCGCCCTTGGCGTCCATCAGCATTGTAAACACGTACTAGTGTATATACTTCAAAATTAAAGAATGCACACGCAGAACCGGGAGCCTGAATTCATATTCCGAGCAGACTCGCTGCTCGCATTTATTGATTTATCATGCATCGTTTATTGTTCCAGTCCCTAAATGCAGTCGCTGTCCGTTCAATATTGTTTGCAAAATCCTGAGATGTGTGTGCACTGCTCACTTGTCTTTCTGTTTTTGGGGGGTTTTTTGCCGAGTATTTTTTGCGAAGCGAACAAATGCATTAATATTTATATGTTTATATAATCGATAACCCACTTTTCCCTTCCATGTAAATAGGCATCAAAATATAATTTAACAGATTAGTTCTCGAAAACATGGCAGTGAGGAAGCGTAATTTAACTATCAAACAAATCTACATGTCTAATAACAGCAAATCTGCTAAGGAGCATTAGAAAGAGGAGCAGCGCCCCGGAATCTCTGCAGGAAATGTTCTTTATATTAGACATATACAAGCAGGTCCTGTCAGATGCACAGCGGAGCTCGCTAGCTCTCGTCTCTTCCAAAAATCTCATTAGACGACACCCCTAGACAAGGGAGATCGGGAAGAGGGACATCTCATCTTCACACAGTTTTAGGGTGGATTTTATTTTTACAAACCGTCCTATATGTTTTTTGCCTTGATCCATCCGCTTCCCGCCGAGATCGGACGGAACCTTCCTTCCGATTATGAATTTGATCATTCCACATTTGGAAGGAAACCTACACAGTTTTGACAGGAGCTGAAAATTGAGTCGTCAGAGAAATATTAGGACATATTTTCAATCATTTTGGTGCCGAAGGGGAGGCAAGAGCTCAGTTTTATATTGAGACATTACGCCAGCTGAAGGCAGAGAATGTTTTTCCCTGCCAGGACCTGATGCAATCCATTCAAGCCAACAAGTTTGGAGAGAATGTTGAGTTCAATCAATTCAGAACGTCGAGATGGAGCCCAACTCACTCCAGGTATTTCGCTCTCCTCCGCTCCTCCGATCCCGGCACCCCCCGGCACCCCCCAGCCCCCCAGCTCACCCACACCTCTGCACCCACCCACACCCCCCACAAACTTTTCACCAAACTTTTACCCTCTGCATCCCCCCAAATCATTTTTATTGTTTAAAAAAATCCCTGCACTGATCATACATACATAATGTAATTTTACCGCCTCAGATGGAGAAGTAGGGAGAGGTGGCGGTGGGGGTGCCCGGAGTTTTTTTTTTTTTTTTTTTTTTTTTTAAGGGAAGCAGAAAATTTGTGGGCTCTATTATTTTTCCACCCAGCTTTATATCTGTTGGCTCTTCTGTATTAAGAGTGTGGATGTCTGTGTGTAAATGTGTCTGGGAATAGATGTTTGTGCTCTGATGGCTACGTTATTTATTTGGTGCTTTTTTTCCCCTGCAGTGGGTCGGCTCACCGTGTGGCTTGCACGGACCTTACATTTTCTACAAGGCTTTTCAATTCCACCTTGAAGGCAAACCAAGAATTTTGTCCCTTGGCGACTTTTTCTTTGTAAGATGTACGCCAAAGGATCCGATTTGCATAGCGGAGCTCCAGCTGTTGTGGGAAGAGAGGACCAGCCGGCAACTTTTATCCAGCTCTAAACTTTATTTCCTCCCAGAAGACACTCCCCAGGGCAGAAATAGCGACCATGGCGAGGTGGTAAACTTATATCTCCCTCTCTTCTTTCTTTATTATCCCCCCCCCCCCAAGTAATGCTTATTACAGGGCAAGCTTGAAAATACTGTATTCACTTCTGCAGGCGAGCAGGATCGACTCCTTTTTTAAAGGGGTAGCGCCACTAGCTGGGGCTCGAGTATTTTGCCATTGTCAGAGTTTGGCTGTCAGCTTTACAAAGAGGATCCAACTGCTGATTTTAGTCAAGATCAAATAACTTGTTCGAGAAGGGTTTTGTTCAAGGATATGTGTGTGTGTGAGAGAGAGAGAGAGAGAGGGAGAGAGAGATCGTTCGCTCTCTTGCTACTGCGCTTGAACATCACATGCTTTTTATATATTTTTTGCCTTTTGAAAATCTTACCTTCGCGTCTGGCTCGGTCGGGGCTGGGTGGATTTCTTTCGGTGGGTTTCGATATTGTTCACTTTTTTTTTTAAGTAAGTATTTGATATGTTTAAGAGGGCGGAAATTACGAAATGGAGGCAGAGTGAGATCAAAAGCTATTGAGTTGGCAAAGACGTGTTGAATAAAGTGATAAATGACAGGTACTGGAATAATACATTCAAATAACTTGCAGATCTGCCCGGGCGGATTTCAAAGCGGTCGTGTAACCGGCACAAACACGTTAAGCATTAACAACTATCTCTCGCCCCCACCCCCACCCCCCCACCCCCCCACCCCGGACAAGCCATTTGATGTTCTAGTTTTCAATTACTCCACGCAAAGTGGACGTCTTCCAGCGCGATCTTTGGGGATGTGTGGGACCGGGACGGGGGAGGGAAGGCAGAGGGGTGTGTGCTCGCCCACTGGCCCGGCGCGTCCGGCGGCCTCCGTGCCCAGACGGCGCTCCGGGGGAGGGTGGGGAGGGACCGAGCTTCGCCGGCACGTTTCTGGGCGGCCGCAGGGGCGCTAGCCGCGCTCCCGGGAGGACGCCCGAGGTGAGCTGCTGTCACCGGGCGCCGGGGCGGCCGCCTCCCTTCGGCTCTGTCATTTCATGTGTGACCGCAGTTCTGCGGGCTCCCCTCGTCAGCTGACCGACCTCAGCGCCGTGATACCCACCAGGGGAACTATTTTGGGGAGGCTGTGCCCTCGGTGCGGTGGGAGGGCGGGCGCGCGGCCGCCTGGCAAGGCTTTGTGTTGCCCGAGCGAGAGCAGGGTGATCAAACTGAGACTTTTGAGGGCAGCTAGCTCTGTGCCAGGCCCTCGAGCTTTCGAGGTAGATGTAAGGATCTTTTTGTTAAATGAATGGTTCCCCGTTTAACTCATCCCGGAGCGTGGAGCTGCCTGCCAGTCCTTCCACAATTCCTTGGTTTGATGGAGTTGATTGTACTTTTGGCATCGCCAGTTCACTCCCTCTCCCAGGATCGAATTACCCATCAGTGGTCTATGCCGGTTAATTACTGGAGTTCGTCAAAACCTTCGCCCTCAGATCTGCCTCTTCGGAAATAAGCCCCGCCCTCCTCCCCGAACGTTCCCCCCCCACACCGCCCTCCCCGGCCAGCTTTGGGTTTTAAACGTTCATACTTCCCGACGCCTGCCTGCAATTTTACAAAGGTGTTGTTTGGAAATACTGGGAAAAAATACTGCAACCTACCAACAGGTTGAGCTCTTTCCCCCTCCCAAGGTCTAGCTCGGCCCCCTCCCCCGCCCCAACTTTCCTGCGCAGCTGTCTTCCTCCCCTCCCCCTCCTGATTTCTTATTATTTGCTTTTCAAATTTATTACTTCAACATGGCCTGTGATCTGGAAAAGGGAAGGATTAAATATCCAGAAAAGAGCTGGTGCCTAATAGACTTCTGACTAAACCCAGAAGGAAATTATTCAGTGTTTTATGAGATATTTTGTGGTCACTCTCCTCTCTCTTTTTTTTTTTAATTGAAACTGAAATATTTTTAAAGACCCCGAGTTGACCCCACTTGGTCCAGTTTTAATTTCTGTTGGTGTAATTAAATAGTGAATTCTGATTTAAGAATAAAAAC
Organism: Mirounga leonina; assembly: GCF_011800145.1. NCBI lineage: Eukaryota > Metazoa > Chordata > Mammalia > Carnivora > Phocidae > Mirounga > Mirounga leonina. The sequence goes on from NW_023270237.1 coordinate 3,820,194, forward strand.
AGTATTAGCCGAAGGTTGCATCTGTTAGAACTGCTGATAATGAATAGATACACAGTATTTTTAAATAAACGATGTTAAAAAATTGTTCATTAAGGGGAAATGAAAGCGAACCGTTGTAATGATCTGCACATTTCGTCACTGCTATATGAGCCATACCTAAGAAAATTAATCTTGTCATTTAAAAGTAAACTCTAGGGGGTTTGGGGAGGGAGATGGCTCTATTTATAATCCTCAGCTGCATATACATCGTCTAATATTATGCATGATTTGTTTTTTAATGCTAACACGGCTGGTAATTAGCTGTATGATTATACTTGTATATTTCATTAGGACTTTGGCTGATGTCATTGTGAATTATTCAGCCATATTAAAACAATTTTCAATTGAGATAATGACACGCCTCAAAATTATGCAAATGCAGGCTGCATTGTGCAAAATAATTATGACAAATGTAAAGCAGGTAGAAAGTTTCCCAATGCAGATTGCTTTTCCACCCTGGTGATGTCATTTCCCCCCCTGGCCTAAGTTAGTCATTCATTAGCTGAATAGCAGCCCCAGTCTCCTCTGGAGGAGAGCCTACAGAAACCAGCATTTACTGCAGGCACCTAGAGGGGGCAACAGGGTCCTCTCATTAAGAAATTTGCTTTGTTTTCACTTACTCCATTAACTTGTTTATATACAGTGAAATGATTTTTGTTATTGATTTTAAATAGTTTGGAATGATGCATTTGCCATTTGCAAAGTGTAACTGAAAGAAAAAGGTTTCTTGGTGATGTGCACTGTTACTTGGAGAAAATGTTCAGCACATTTAATCAGCCAGGACAGTTTATTTTAAGTAACCAAATGGAGGTTAATAATTTCTTGATTGAGCTGACATCAGCATCCATTTCAAAAGGACAGCCAGGACTCAGTATGCTTTTTTGGTTTAAGAGAACCATTCTGTCTATTTATGATTTCTTGAAATGTAAAGACGTCAGTTCTAAAAGCAGGAAAATTATCATTGTGCGAGATTAGAAATAGCGTCCCTGTGTGGTTTGCTATCATCTGCAGAGGGCCTTTTTGGGGAATATTTTATTGATCCTTGCAATAATTGTATGAGGCTGGATAAGGCAGGACTTTGTATGCCATTTTACAGATGGAGACAGAGGCTTAGAGAAATTATGTGGTTTGTCAAAGGTCACCAGGCCAGAACGCAGGCTTTTCTAAGCTTTAGGGTTGTTTTTTTTTTCCCCCACTAAACCCTACCCTTGACACCAGAGTTTTAATGCATCATATTATATTCTAGAAGTATGCATTAATGTGGGCTGGTCCTTGTTCATTTTAGAATTATGACTAGTCAATCCGTTTTGCCAGAGATCACTGGATTTTAGGTAGCAGAACCATTCTTATTCTATGAAGTTCAGCTGATTCGAGCTAGTGGTATCTAACAAGAACAGTTGTGTTTTAATACCATTATTAATAATCATTAACAATTTATTATTGGTTATAATAACTATGATAATGACTTAACTGCTGCCTTCACATAACTTCCAGTGCTGGCAACTGGTGTAGAGGAAAAGCAGTCCAGAAAGAGTTACATCTTGATTCTGCAACTTAGTATTTGTTCGACCTTGAACCAGCATAAACACTCTGAGCCTCAGTTTCTTCAGCAGCAAAATGGGGACAATAATGAGGCTGACTGGGGATTGTGAATATCAAGAGGCATTGTATGGGCAAAAGTACTTCAAAAACAGTACAGTCCTTAAAAATAGAAAAGAGGGATGATTGCGGTGACCTTTATTCTAGATACTAATTTATAAACAATAAGCAGGATAACTTTTATGCCTGTGTGGAGGTTCCCAGGCCTAATCATGATACTGTCTTAAATTACCATGAAAGTGAATAGCAGAGCCATATACAAGGAGTTAAGTATCTTTAGTAATTACCCCCAATCGCCACATTCAGCCACAACCTCTTCAGAGGAGGAAAATGGCAAAGTAGGCGGGTAATTGGTTCTGTTACTGGGTAACTTCTGATTATATTCATTTTCAAATTGCCAAGCGCTTAATCTATTGGCAATATACACTCTTAAAAGAGGTGGATGTGCAAGCTTGGATTTCAGCCTGACCGTGGGCTGGATTCTACAAGAAGCTTTACTGGGCACCTACAACTTTGAGTGTGGATGAGTAAGCTAATGATGTCAGGAAGTCAAGATCAAGTACACCTGGGCATTACAGATAGTAATGACACGTAGTCAGGATTTCTACAAGTGGTTACTATCTGGTTAAAAATTGTCAAACATTCATATTCCAGAGCCCCTGTTGAAATTAACTCGATTGGAATCTCTGGAACTGGGGTCCAGGATCCTGCATTTTAAACATTGCCTCACTTTCCTCATCTATGAAATGGAAATACAGTACCTACTCCCTAGGATTGCCTTAAGGATTAAATGAGTCAATACATGTGAAGTGCTTACAACTGAGATTGGCCCATAGTAGATTCTTCAGTAGTGGTGGACTCACTGTTTTCATCATTAATATTTGTATTGCTGTTCTCATTGAAATTTGAGACCACTACCACTACTTTCCTTTTTTTTTTTTTTTAAGATTTTATTTATTTGAGACAGAGAGCACAGCCAGGAGGAGGGGCAGAGGGAGAGGGAGAAGCATACTCTCCGCTGAGCAGGGAGCCAGATGTGGGGCTCGATCCCAGGACCCCGGGATCATGACCTGAACCAAAGGCAGAGGCTTAACCGACTGAGCCACCCAGGCACCCCCACCACTACCTTTCCTAAAGAAAGGTTTTCTCTGTGAGAGGACAGCATCTAGATTAGTTTGCTAGGACAAATACCCGATATAGGTCTCCCCAAATCAGGTTGGCTTTCATCCATATGATGAGTTTAGCTATGTCACCAAAATAAAAAGTTCCTTAAAGATTTACATTTCAGTATGGAGCTATGCTGTCATCTGGATAGGCAGGATGTGTTTAAAAGATTGCCTGCTTGTATCACATCTCGTGTTAGTCAGACACGTTCTGAAATCTAGGAGGTGCTGGACCGACCCTGTTCTAGCTGTAGATGGTTGCTCAGTCTCCGGTCTATATACATGAGCTGACTTTTTTTTAAATTTCCAAGACCTCTTCAAGTGACCTCACTGACCTTGGACAGTTTCTTTAGCTTTTCTCAGCCTCAGTTTCTCCATCTATAAAATGGATCTAATGATCTCTACTTTGTCAAGAGAATTAGAAACAGTAATGGGAAGCGCCTGACAACTAGCATAAGCACTTACTACAGGAGAGCTCAGCAAATGAGGGATGCAGTTCGGGCAGTTTTTAGTAGTTTTAGTAATGACCTTCAACTAGGTGAAGGAGTAACTTTGCTCTAACTGGCTGGCCCTTCAGAACTAGGGCGAGAACTAATGAACTCTCTGGAGAGAATTTAGAGGACTGTGATAAGCATTAGTGAACTGCGGCCTGAGGGCTGAATCTGGACCACTGTCTGTTTTTGTAAAGTTTTATTGAAACAAAGTCAGACGCAAATTGAGTCCTTGTGACGGCAAACATTTGACCCACACAGTGGAAACTGGGAAATTATTTACTGTTTAGTCCTTTACAAAAATGTTTGCTGACCCCTGGCCTATGGAGTTGATTTGAAATAGGGAGCGGGAGTGTGTACTTTTTTTCCTCTTTCTTACTTGGGTTGGAGCAAGACCCAGTAATACTAAGAAATAATTTAACAGTCATGTCAAAAATATTTGCATAAACAAATAAATCTCTGTTTCATCACTGATTCTAATGATGTTAAAATTTGAGAATCAGTAGAATGTGTACTGATTTAATTTTGTAGGTTCAGATCCTAACTCCGGCAAACGTTGGTGTCATCTATCTTGAGTTAATCAAAAACTGCTGGTTGAGTGCTAACCATGTACTCGGAGCTCTGCTAGGTACAGAGATGGATGCAAAACAGTTCATGGTGTGACCCTGTTTCTCAAGAAGCTTATCAATCTTCATTGAGAGATGAGATCAACACGTTTTGAAAATGTAAAAACAACATAATTCGTTATGTAACACGTTGGTGAATTGTGCTGACAATAAATGCAATGTGTGTTTAAAGGAAGGCTCATGATCTGCATGATTTTGGAAAAAAGAATTTATTCAGCTTGCAGATGTTGATTGAAGGCCTACTATGTGCTGGACAACAGGATACAGAGAAGAAGGAGAAGGGCCTCAGCCCTCAAAGAGCTCATCGTTTACACCCATGGACAGACATTGGTCACAGAAAAGCTGTCAGACTCTCTCTGTGCTCCTTAGTTAAAGTGGAGATTAATTAAAGTCACTATTTATAGCCTTTCCTGATCTTTCTGGAAACTAGAAAGTATTGTCTTTATCTTTGAAGTCTCGATCACTCAGTGCATATTTATAGAGCACCTACTTTGTGCCAGAGCCTGTTCTAGGCCCTGGGGATACAGCCATGAACAAGATAGACAAGGATCCCTGCCTTCAGGGCTCTTCCTGGGCTGTGGTTGGTTTCGCCCTCCCCTGTGCTTCGCACATGCGCCTTTGGTGATGGTTATCTGTGTCCTTTTCCTTTGCCTGTCATTCCCCCTTTCCACCTCCCCTCTTCCCCCACCCTAGCGCTGTTCTCAGGAACTGCAGGTTATGCCTTATTCACCTCTGGGTACCCCCCTCCCCCAGTATTCAGTGCCAGTCACTAAGTATTTATTGAATGACTATATGACATCAGTCATCTAAAATGTTCTTTCCCACAGCCTGCTTTCTTTAAGGCCAGCCTGGTTTCTTCCTGGCAGAGGACCTACGATGGGTCATTCCCATGTGGGCCAGCTGCCGCATACCCCCGACTCATGCGTGTTCTTTCTCATCTAAAATCCATCGTCGTTTTGCCCCAAGATGTGAAAAAGCGTAAAGGATTTTCTTTCAGAGTACTCCGCAAAGAGATGGGTGCCTATTTGGGACTGATGATGAGGCTAGACCCAGCATGTCCGTGTTTGAGTACTTTTCCCATCTTCAGCCTTCAGCCCATAAAAAGCCGGGGCAGTGCGGTGGCGGTCTGACCAGAGACTGCCGGTCACTCCTTACCTGAGTGTGGTTGGCAGCTCCTGTGGGCCAGCATTCTTCCCAGACTGATGGTCTTAACTAGGCCAACGTTTGATAGTGAGTCAAAATTGTAAGCAATTAAAAGCTCCCTTGACGTTTAGAGTGTCAGGCACATACTAAGGAAATGTTATTTTTATGGAGTACACGAGTCCATACATGTAAATACTTTGTTATTAATTATTAATAAAGCATACCATTGTTCGTGGTGGCATCTAGTGATACATGACTCGAGCTCATTTATCAAAGTCTAGTTTTAACCAATATCCAGAATATAATTGCTCGAATCAAAATGCATTTGCTTGTCATTTTTTATAGCCAGGGGTGGTTGGACATTTGCCATCTCCCACTCAGAATAATATTGTAGCTAGTGATTACCCGTTGGTTTGGCTTTTAAAGAAATTTAAAACAAATTTATCGGTTGTTGGCTTAAAGATTCATTCGCCTCTCAGAAATGCCGTCGCAGATTTCCTGCATTTCTTGAAAACTCTGCTCCCGTGGCCTCGCACAGGCATGGATGGCTTTTTCCAGCCACGCTGTGGTCTTTGCCGGCTTGCCTGAGATTAGAACCCGGGCCTTAGCCTTCGGAAAACACGGCTTCCATCCTGGACTGTGAACGTCCGGATCGACAACACATTTCAAACATGCAGATGATGATTATTACCGAAAGGGTGCTTTCGAATCATGCTAATGGCATCAATCTCCAGCACATACTTGCGTAAATTAATTCTGCTTTTAAAATCAGATGCACTGTTAGCAGCGTCAAAGATGGATATTTGACATTTATCACACAGACGAGGACGTGTGGTTTAATTACATGAATTTTCTGTAGAATCTCTGTGGCTGTATAAATAGATGCACAGTGGCGCATGTCCTTGCACGCGTGACCATCAAGTTCACAGCCCTGTCTCCATCCCTTTGCCACGATGAGGAAAAGAGCGGGGAGGGGCCATGTGTTACTAGTCAATCCAGTGGCCCCAGGAGCCTCTTCCCCCCCTTACCATACCTTTCCTTTCTCGTGACTCAGAGCACACCCAGGCTGTGAAACACACCCCCTCCTCCCCAGAGCTGAGTTCCAAGCCTGATCAGTGACACTAAACATTAAACTCTTGTCTTTGAGAATAATAGGCTTTGCTTTCTACACCCTCAAGCATGTTGAGCTACTGTGCAGGCTGGAAAATAAAAATGTTCTAATTGTGTCTTTTAAATAAGCATAGGAGTGAATTAATTAGACCATATTTTGTCTTTAGTTGCTTAGTTACACAATAGTATTCCTGAGCACGAGTAAGATAAATTGGCTCTTTTTGTGCTGCCTGTCCCTTAATCATAATTACTGTATTGCTTAGGAGAGTAAAGCATACATAGATTTTGAATTTTTTATTAATAGTCAAAAATATGCATATGATATATAAAGTATATGCTGTTCAACCTGTTTTATATGCTTTTATGTGGGAAGAAGTTTTATTGTGGTGGTAACATTTGCATTAGTTGCTCAAAGATGTAGTTCTGGGAAATACATAATTGAAATGTTTTTGAATTGCTTTTTCTGGCCTTTTCAATCTTATTCAAAATAATAGTGCCTCCAGTCCTGGAGCAGTCATTCTCATTTGATTTAACATCTTTCTTTGCACTGTGTGTGCAGGGCCCAGCCTTAACCCTGCAGAGCCTAGACGGGGCTCCGTGATTCTCAGGCCTCAGACATCGCGCCTTATGTTTCTGGGCTCACGCCGTTGGGGGTCGGGGGCAGTGGGGCAGCAGAGCATGAAATGCCCTTTGTCCTTGGCACACTTCCACGTTCCTCGCAGAAATTTCCAGGGTTAGAGATCGTTAAGACTTTGTTTTAACTGGGGCTAGACAACGCTATGAGCTTGCCTTCTGGGGTCTTACAAAATGGGATGTTGCTACCAGAACTCGGGTTTCTGGCCCCCTACCCCGACCCTCCACCGAGGAGGCAGCAAGAGTTGGACAGCTTGATATAGTTATTGAACAATGGGAGAGTCTGGCTTAAGACCCAGGATGCATGCTGGGTAAATGTATGTGAAAACTGACCCCATTGTTCTGTTGTATTTGAAAAGCAAGTAAATTATTTACAGATATTTGCTAATTAAAGCACATGTTGTTTTACCAGCACAAAAGAACACAGTATAACTGGAGACAAAGAACTAAGTGCAAATAATTTAAACTTGCTAATTCTGTGTATTTTTCTGAAAGGAGGAATATGTTTTAAAAATATGTATAAATACATACATATTAAAGTGTGCGTGTGTGTGTGTGTGTGTGGATATTCGGATATGCATGTGTGGGTTTTGTTTGGTTCTGACCCCTACATAGGAAGCCTTGCATGCTACAGCGGTAACAGGCCAAGTTATCACCAGTTACCTGTCACTGGGCTTGCCCCAAGCCCCCTGTGGGCCATGGGGATGGAAATCATTGTGAGAGAATACTTGTTTTCCCTTTAGTCCAAGCTTTGCTTGCCATCCTCTGGGTTGAGCTCGGCTCAGGGTACCAGTGGAAAAAAAAGAATAAAAATGTTCTTACTCACTGCCTTGTTCTCTGACTTTCCTCCATGACAGGCTCAGGTTTAGTTGTTTTTCTTCTGTGACTACCCAACTTCGGTAACATTCTGGTTGGAAATCTGTGTTGTGGGATGAGGGCCTCTTGACATGGGGCGAAGGGTTCAGATGCAGAGAAGGTCGCCGAGAACATTCTCATACTCTCAGAGACCTTTCCCTGGCTGGATGTTGGTGGAGCCATAGGGGCAGCTGGTCCCTCTGGCTCCGCCATCTGCACCGACATGTTTGGTTTCAGGTGTGACTGGCTGGACATCCCTTGGCTTTGTTGATAAAGAGGATCAGGAAGGCTTGCCATGGTTATCTAAGAAAAAGGCTCATGTCTAATTTGCCAGCGACATTTGAATAGACTTATAGGACATTCAAGAGAGCAAGTCCAGCCCCCTTTATTTAATGGACACAGAAAGGCCAGAAAAATCTTGGGCCTAACAGCCAGCACCCTCGGGCACAATGGTCTGCTGCTTTGAGGAAGAAGGGCTGCTCTCTTAAGGTTCTACTCTGAGGAAAATAGGCAGGCGTTTCCCATGGGTGTGTTCAGGGTGGATCATCCCAGCGCTCTTAACCAGTAGATGGTGCCTCTGTGGGACATGACTCGTATAAAATCACTAATGAGAGTGTGGGCTTTAGTGCCAAGATACTTACCCAAGGGGCAGTGATTACAAAGAAACCAGGCTTGGTGTTCACAGTCCCCGCTGGACCTTACCTTCATTTCCATATTCTTTCCTGAAGTTAGGAGGGCCCTCTGATGGTATTATTTATGTTGGCTTAAGAAAAGCTTTGCTGAGACGGCACTCTTGGCGGCAAACTGAATTGGCATTTCTGCCACTCTGATATTCACGGATGGTTTCTTTCATTCTGAAATGTTTATTGCATGCCTACTATGTGTCGTTTCTCTCCAGTGGGGACATTAAGAGTGAACACAATGACTAATGCACAGATAAAAATTTCTGTTCCCATAGAGCTTACTCATTCTCTCATAATAAGAAGGAAAAAGCAACTTGATTGATTTATCCAAAGTGGCGGAAAACTATCCCCATACATTTTGGTCTTAGAACCACATTCATACTTCCTTCTTCTAAACTTTTCTCTTCTCTATGTATGCACAACCCAGAGAAAATGCCCCAACTTTCTCTTCTTCCAAACCATCTGCCAGAGTTTTACCCACAGTGTTTTCAATGAAGTTACAACATTTTCTGTTTATTGAGTAGCTATTATGTGTCAGGCATTGCATATATATTAATATATAAATTAAATGCTCATTTAATTCTCAAAGAAATTCTCTTAGGTTGGTTGTATTGTGACATTTTCATACTTCATAGATGAGGCAGCTGAGGCCAAAGGAGGTTAAATAACTTGCCCAAAGTCACGTATAGTTAAGACTCAGAGCTAGGATTGAAATCCAGGTTTTCCTTGATTCTGCCAGGATTGGTGAGTTTCATGTCTCCCTATCACTTTAAAATACACTAAGGGACTAACAATGGGATTTTGATTATATACTGACCTATTCCCTAATTGAGCCTTCATGAATATTGTTTCTTTAGTCCTTCATTTATTTGTTCAGCATATGGCGCTTGGAAGCTTCTGTCCTGCTCTCTAGGAATGTGCAGTCCAATTGGCGGTTGACTGATACACAGATGACTCAGTCATCATACTGTGCACTTGAGGAATAAAAAGTTTAAAAGGACTCCTTAAATCCCACACCCCCCCAAGGCAGGCATGTGGTGCCTCTCACACACTGCACAGGAGAGGAGACTCAGCCTCAGCCCCCCTCGAACGCCTTCTGTGTGCAGGCCAGCATGGGGCCCTGGAGAGACAGAGGTGGGGAACCAGGCAGATCCTGCCTTCAGGAAGCTGCCAGTCAGGTGGGGAGTGCATAATTAATCAAACTGTCACAAGTAATGGGTCATCGTGTGGCACAGTCAATGTGATGGAGTAAAAATACAGGGACCTCTGACAGGAGTGCCTGATCTTGTTGGGAAGCTCGGTGAAGGCATTTTGAAAGAAACAACATTTGAACTCAGGTCCAGTGAGATTCTGATGAAGGTTGGGAAGAGGTTTCTTTCCAAGATGTGGAGGTGGGAGCAGTGTCCCTACAGGATGATTTCTGGGCGGAGCCTAATCTCGGTAAACAGGTTAGAGATGCCCATGCCGCCCACTGGAGGCACCTACTGTTCTCGATGTCATCGAGACACCTAGATGGCATCTTCAGAGGTGATTTACATTGGGCGGCTGTGGGGATGTTGAAAACAGGGGGTCAGTAAACAAAGGCCCACTGGTCAACTCTGGCCAGCTGCCTGTTTTGTAAATAAAGTTTTATTGGCACACAGCCGCACCCAGTTGTTGACAAATGGTTTCTGGCAGCTTTCACACTGCAGTGGCAGAGTTGAGTCGTGTGACAGAGACTGTGTGATACACAGAGCCAAAAATATTTACTATCTGGCCTGGGACTAAATTGATATTAATAAAGGTAGTAGTAAAACTAGATGCTTACAGCTTCGCGTGAGCTTTTATTTACTCCTTACAATAGTAATACCATGAGGTAGGTTCTAGTGTCATCCCCATTTTGCGGGAGGGCCATCTGAGAAGTTAGGCGACTTGTCGAGGTTTCTAAATTCCTTCACCAGGTGAATGACAGAGACTGAATGGGAACGTGAGCTCTTGTGATTCCAAAACACAGATGGCAAAAACATCGCGCCGTCCTGCTGACAAGTGGAGGAAACACAGGCAGTATGAGCAAAGGGGTCTAGAATTCACCAAGATATTCCTCTGTGAAGTAAAACCTCTCAACAGCTGGATCCCTCTTTCAAGGCCCTGCTCAAATGCCACCTCCTCCATGATGTCTTCCACCATGTAGGGGAGAAAGGGACCCAGAGCCCATGCACGTGCTTAAGTGCCCACTGGGCCCGGCAGGTGACATCAAGTGGAGTGAGCCAGGTCTGGAAGAAAATATGATGCTTGAGGGAACTGGGGACGTGCAACTCACTCAAATGTCGTTACTCACATCCTGCTGATCATTACTGGGCAGGAATGTCATTTCATATTGCCAGGTCTTTCCATTTTTCAAGAGACATGTCAGAAATCTAGACTTTTGTGTGAATGTAGTTGGCACTTTGGTCCAACTTTCAAAAAAAAAACACTGGGCCAAACAAAACATATCTTCAGTCTGGATGTTTCCCCCCAACCTCTCCCCCAACCCTGGCTGCCACCTTGCACTCTCTAGAGCAAAGCTTTGGATGAAACCATTCTTATATTTGGCCCATTTTCTGTGGATAAAGCAAAAGGAACTTATTGGTCCTAAAGGGGCAGCAAAGAAGTGAGAAGGGGAAAGCCAGGTAGACAGAGCCCTCACCCTTCTCTCTAGCCAGAGTTCCAGAGGCCTGCGGGTACAGGACTTGAGCTGTGGAAAGAAGCGTGTGCGAGTAGGAAAGTGGCCTGGAGTCATGCTGAAGGTATCCTGGAGACAGGAAGCTTGGGAGCAGGCCCTTGAAAATAACTAGGACTCTCTTGGATGAGCTTTTTGAGGAATGAGTTGGACAGAGGGGGAAACCCTTGACAGAAGAAGCCATAGGAAGGACATAGATAGGAAGGAAGGACATAGCAATATTGGATATGGTCTACACTGGGCAAGAGGGCAGGGATTTAGTGGAAAATAAGGTAGACCGAGGCCAGAGTTTAGGGGGTCTAGCAGGTCAGTCTTCACTTGAATCTGAAGGCCAGTGCTGATTAATAATTTCACATGTGCATTTTGTCTTTCTGGTTGGAATAGAAACTCTTAGTCTAGAAGCTTGAGAAAACCAAATGTGCATACTTACTCTGCCAGTTAGTAGCTGGTTGTCATCTTGGTCTACTTACTTAATCTCTTTGGGATCTCAGTTTCCTTACCTGTAAAATGGGTTCCTCTTACAGGGCTGTGAATATCAAATGAAATTTATATGGGCACAGAGCACCAAACCATGGCCTGGCTTCTCCTAGGCCTTTAGCAGATGCTCGTTATCGATCCTGCCCTTCCTGGTCAGGGGCCAAATCATAACGTATTGTCTCAATGAGGTCTGTCATGATGCTAGACTGTTAATAGCTCGTTAATAAGTAATGTATTGGTTAAGCCGTTGGACTACTAACTATTATTTGAAAAATGCTAACTAAAAAAACTATCAATTTGAATAGAGCGAAACTTCCTGGCTTCCCATCTGTCCTGAGACTTTTCTGTTTAGGCGCAGAGATTTTGATCCATGTTTGAGGTTTCTGGTCAGGTCTCCGTTCTGTTCTGTACCATTTAGATCTTAAAGGACATTGAGGGGGCGTCTCTCCCATCAGCCACAACAAACTGGGATGAGATGGGGGAATGATGGTGTCAAGAGACAAAATCTGCATTCCAGATGTTCCATCTTGGTATGCCAAAGAACGTTCAAACCTGCTGCTTCTCAGGTTCCGCCCCCTTCTTGAGGCAACCTCTGCGAAACTGGTGTTGACCTGCCGAATGTGCACAACATTAAATTTATTTCAGATACTCTCACCTTCCCTCCGTTTAAAAAAAAGCCTCTCCTATTTCCTATTCTTACCCCCCACACCCGCAATTTAAAAACATGTTTCCCCCCTAGACACCTCCTCTCCCTCCTCTTCTTGTGGTAGTGCTGGTGGTGGTGGGAGGGAGTGTATTTCACACACATCTTTAAGATGTGCGAGGGCAGGTTCTTTTAAAAAGCAAAAAAGCACCAGCAAAGGGATGCAAAAGGAAGGGAAGGGGTCCCAGCCAAAATGGCTGGGGCATCTCAGACATAGGATCTTCAAAATAGAGACTGCCTGCTGGGCCATTAAATCCTTTTGCTTTGGGTTAATCCCACAGTGTATATCAGATTACTGAATTCAGATGAAAACACTGCTCTAGTACTCTGTCTCCTCCCCAAATTATTCCAAACTCAAGTGTACATGGGTTATAAATACAGAAAATAATTGAGTTCTGTGTGTCTTAAGTGAAATAATCTGTTCCATTCTGTTTCTTGTGAATATTCTCCATAATAGTCTAATTATGTTTGTGCTCCTGGGAGCTGAATGTGTGTTCAGCAACAATGCATTGGGTTGTAAAATATGCATCCTCAACTATCTGGGCAGGCAAAAAGAAGGATCTAGTAAAAAGGCTGAAGATGTTTCTCCTAATGCAAATTGTATGAATCACATAAACGGTGGTATCTTTTAAAATTATCAGCAGGCTCTGTTTTTCTTTTTTCTTCCCACCTATAGGTCCTGTTTCTCACTCCACATTTTTGATGTTATAGATCAGTAATTCAATAGACAGCCAAGCAGGTGTTCAAATCACTCCTGACCCCCCAAATTCCTTAAGTGACCCCTCGAAGCAGTGGAGTGAAAACATTCTCAGCATGTCAGAATATTGAGATATCTCAGTTGCCTTAATTTTTTTTTTTTTTTTTTGGCCTTAATTTTTAAAAGGCTGTTTTCTGCCCTTTTTGTTTGTTTGTTTGTTTCTCTTTTTAAGCAAAGAGAAGCCACATCTTGATCCTGGCCATGAGGATTGGAGGATTGTGTGTCTACAGGGCCTGCAGACTGTGCTTATAGGCAACACAATTCTGACTGGTCAGCTGTACCAAGGGCCTTCCAAAGATGAATCTGGAAAAGGTGGGAGGAGGAAAAGAGAGACAAGGCTTGGGCTTCTTCTCTGGTAGCTAAGGATGTAATACAATACTGCTCTTGAAAAACATTTCTATTTTTAAACATAGGTCTTTTGGCTGCAAATTTTTATTCAGTTCAATTCAACCAATATTTATTAGTATATCCAGGGTCCTGTGGGGGTGGCAAAGAGATGAGTAATATCGGCCCCTTTCCCTTCAGTTGCTTGGAGGAGAGAAAACATAATGTTAGCCTTACTTGGCAAGATTATCTTTTACTCTGCCCCTTGCATCCAGGAAGATATGCTCATATTATTAAATAGTGTTCTTGGAAATTTCTGTGGGTCCCCCAAAAAAGAAAAGGCCTCTTGTATAGGTAGTTGTTTCAGGATTTAGGCAGGCAGGAAGCATTTTTCCACTTCTCAGCAGAAATTAGTCTAATTTTCAAGCAGAGTCAAAACTGGTAGTTAGCACCTTCTTTCATGGGCTTTATTTCATTATCACACAAAAATGTGTACATATATCCCATATTAAAGATGAGTGTATTGTTATCTATTGTTGTATAACAAGTTAGTTACCTCCAATTTTTGTGTCTTTGGACAACATTTATTATTCAGTGTTTCTGTGGGTCAAGAGTCTAGGTAAGGCTTACTGGGGTGGCTCTGACTCAGGGTTTCTCAAAGTTGTAATCACAGTGCCCGCCTGAGCTACGGTCATCTCAAAGCTCACTGGGGTAGAATCTACTTCCAAGTGGCTCACTTGCCTGTTGGCAGGACACAAGTCCTCGAGGGCTGTTGGGCTGAGGGTCTCATTCCTTGCTGGCAGGTGACCGGGGCCTCCCTCAGTCCCTTGCCATGCCCCATGGGCTTCTCCATGGGCCAGTTCCGAACATGGCGGCTGACTTCACTCACAGGGTGCGAGTGAGACAGAAGCCATAGTCCTTTTGTAACCTAATCTCAGAAATGACATCCATTTGCCTAATTCTGTTTGTTGGCTACTGTGCAACCCACACTCAAGAGGCTTACCCGAGGGCATGAATACTGGGAGGTGGGCATTGTTAGGAGCCAGATTAGCAGTAAGCAATGGAACCAGTCACCGTAGCCTAAGGCTAGTCTGATGAGGGTTGAATGATATTCTTCTTACCCTATCTAGCTCTTTTTTTCCTCTCTCTCTCCTTTTGTTGTTGCATATTCTCTCTGGGTGATTCCTTCCAAACACCTCCTCGCTCTTCTGGGCATTTAATTATAGAAGACATACATGGTAGACAGCAGATTGCCTTAATCTTTTAAGGATTTGTAAGTCTTAGAGCACGTCAACAAGCCATATTGGGTCTTTCTTAAACCTAACATCTTGATCATGAATTTGGAGAGTTTTGCTGGAAAGGGCATTGTGTCTGGTGTGATAAGTCTGTCGAGAGAAGGGGAAGGAGGCCCCTGTACCTGGTGTAATTAAACAGTCTCCTTATTGTATAAGAAAATAGGTAGGTTTCATGCACAGTGGTTGATGAGGGGCATTAAGTCAGGTTGGTATGTGTCCGTGTAAAGACATAAACATCCAAACGAAAGGGATTGTTGTCCCAGTTTGTGTTTCTGAGAAGTGGGTCTACAGGAGATGAGCATGTCCTTGCTACCCACCAACCTTCTGCATATGTCATAGGGCAGCTGGGCTTCCACCTTGTAAATTCTGTGAAAATCGGTTATTTCATGGGAAAACGTATCTATTTCTCTTTCTGGGAAGATGCAACTTGGTTTTCTACCAAGTGTTCAAAACATACATAAGTAGGCATTAAAGGTTTGAGGAAAAAATGACAATAAGCAAATTTTAGTCAAATTTTTTTTTAAAGATTTCATTTATTTATTTGAGAGAGAGAATGAAAGAGAGAGAGAGAGCACATGAGAGGGGGGAGGGTCAGAGGGAGAAGCAGACTCCCTGCCGAGCAGGGAGCCCGATGCAGGACTCGATCCCGCGACTCCAGGATCATGACCTGAGCCAAAGGCAGTCGCTTAACCAACTGAGCCACCCAGGTGCCCCAAATTTTAGTCAATTTTTAACAATGGAAGTTGATTTATTGGGTAGCCTCCATGCTAAACCTACTGGAAATTTAGAACAAAGGAGTGTGGATTCAAATTTAGAAGCATGCATCAGCTATAAGGCATGCACCATGGTGTGTGTGTGTGTCTGTGTGTCTGTGTGAGTCTGTGTGTGTGTTTAACCTTGAGTTTGACTTTGCACCATGCTCCTCCCAGTGCCTGTGTATCCTGTTTTCTCTGCATGAAATGTCCTATGTTCTCCCCCCATCCTTTCCTCCCCTCCTGACCTTGCTAGCTCCTTCTGTTCCTTAGGGTCTTAGCAGAGAGACCTCCCCAACCACTCGATTTGAAATCATCCCCAGTTCCACCCCTGGTCTTCCATTATTGCCTCTTCTAGTTCTTTTGCTTCCAATTTTTTTACTATCTGGCTCTTAGACTGCCCCACTCCTCTCTCTTCTAATACACACACCTCACACCATACACTACACATGACACTTAATGACAGTAGGCCTCAGGAAGGTAGGGAATTTTGTCTGTTTTATTTCAGACTGACATATAGTTGGTGCTCATTAAATATTTGTTGAATGAATGAAATCACTTATGACAATTTCTCATTATATAAATCATATTTAGCTGAGGGCTACCGTTTACCATCTACCCACCCCCCTAGACTGGCCTCCATGAGTCAGGGGCTTCTTCCCCAGCTGTTCTAGTACCTAGCACAGCTCAGAGTAGATGCTCAGAACATCGAAGAAGGGAAGAGTGAATGGATTCTCTGGCAAAGGACTGAAAAGAGAGTAGCCTTCATTTCCTAAGTGCGAACAAGAGGCCGTGGGCACCATGCATTTCGGAAGGGAGCAGCACAGAGTCTTATTATTCATCCTTATCTCTCCGTGGCTGGTACTCAGCCCAGGGCTCGGCCCAGAGCACAGTCCATACAGGTTAACTGGATCAGATTGAGTTGAGCTAGGGAAAAGCTCAAAGTCTCTCGTGACGATAACACTGGTGATTCCTTCTGTATTCCCTTCTGCAGTCGTTTTCTCAGAATGCCCAGAAGCATGCATGTGTCCATTCATCTGTCCATCCATTGGTTCATTCACTCATTCTTTAAGCTCCACTTGGGAGTGTACCAGCTATTGGAAGGCATGGAAAGCTGTGCAAGTTTTCAGCCCTGCTTTCAGAAAGCTTACCTTGAAGGAAACTTGGGCTTCATTCTCTGGGGTTTGTACAACGTCCCTGGGACAGCAGCAGAGTTGGAACTAGGCCGTTGGAGTTGCTTGGGTCTGTCCTCTGCACCGGCCTGCACACCACGATCTTCGAACAGGAGTAGAAAGGTCACCAACTGTGGTTGCAGACTGGCTCTTGCATTAATCCTGGCTTATTCAAAAACACGCAGTATTTTTCCAAACTGAGTTTAGAGCTTTTGATGGAAGCCTGAATCATTTACCATGGCAGAGCATATCACCAGTATAGGGAAAACCAGAACTTAAAAATACAAAGCCCCTTTAAGTAATCCAATATAGGATAATTACATTATTAAATAAAGCTGTGGGTTTCAGATTATTCCACCGCCATTGTACATGTAAGGATAATAATGTGAACTGTGCAAAGTGAACAGAGCAAAAAAAAAATGTTTAACAAGAGGGAGCATGTCTAAATCATATGTTTATGTTTAAATAGAGACTACACAAAACAGGAAGATTTACTTGGTTTCTACATTAAAGCGTTCTAAATAGGCATGAGGCTTTTGGTGATACGCTGTGAAGACTGCTCTTCTCATTAATGACAGTAGTATGTCAAGACTCCACGCCAGATCACCAGCAGCCCTGCATCATTCAGACAGTGTCCACCATGGTTTTCATCTACCGACAGGGGCAAAGAGTTTTCTTCTTCCTTTTAGGGTCTTTATGGAATATAGGCCCCACTGAACTGTGTACCTGGGCAGAAGGTAACGTGCCTGTAAAAGTGGGTGAAAAAAGATCAGGAGATGTCAAAGGAATGGTTTGGATTCGTTCAGCATATTAGACCGTCTGTGTTGGGTGGCGGTTGTGTTTGGGTTTTATTGTTATTGTTTGTTGAGAAAAAGTGGAGTTGAGAATGTTTTCAACTGAACTTTAACACTGGAATTAGACTCATTTATCTTCTTTTGCTTGTTTTAATGGCCAGAGCTAAGAATATAGGTGCCAAGCTAGTTTTTATCATAGCAACCTCAAAGTAGTTAAAAAAAAAAATAGACTGTGGAGTGAAGACCCCATTAATTTGGCCAAAGGGAAGGTGGGCAGGCTCAACCATTAACACGTCTTTCGGTATGTATCAGATACTTGCCTGTTTAGAGAGGAAGTATCTAGGACACTGGGATGCATCTTCTTGCTCTCTGCGTAAATTGTTTTTAATCTTAGGGAGGGAAAAAAGGCTCATACATGGTCAATCCAAAAGGAAAGATATGAAACTGGGCATTAATGAGAGGATGTTTCTGGGGTTTTCTTTAGAGATGGGCTTCTAGTCAGGGGAGCAGGCTGCAGCCTAACAGGTTTTAAATTAACTTCTATTAAAAATGTATTTAGCTACATAAAATATTTAGGATTTTGAATTACTTGTTTGATACGCAAATGCCTTTGGCTATACCGTGAAGGATGGTTGCATTACATCTGACAAATCACACCTCAGAGCAGTCTTCTGTTTGCTTACTCCCTCTAATTGTGCCAGGATGGATTTCCAAAGTTCATTGAGCCACAAGCTTCACCCAAATATCTGTGGGGAGGGAGGGAGGAGGTTGGAAGAGAAGGGGCTGGCTTGGGAAATTGGAACCCAATACACTAATGAGTCTCCATGGCAAATCCATTTCATCATGTTCAGGGAGTCAAATTAAACCTTAGCACATACTTGAGAGGATATCTTCATCACTCGGACGACAGAAAATTCTTCACATTTTTAAATAGCACATGAATGGCAATTCCTATAATCTTACTTTGAGGACAAAAACACAATACCAATCAAAAATTCAAATCCCTTTTTGTTGCAAAATGACCTTAAATCCCAACCCTTCCCTCCTCCCCCAACCCCCAGGATACTGTTAGGGGAGAGTTCCCTTATCCCAGGGTGGGAGTAGCATGGAGCTTTACTAGAGAAAGGACCGTAGAGATCAATTTGCCAGCAAGACGGGGGTGCTGCCAAATCTGGTTTCTGGTTCCACCTCAGTTTTCTTATCTCTAAAATGGGCCTGAGAACACCTACCTCAGAGAGTCCTTGTAGAGATCAAGTAAGAGGTCTGTCAAATTCGTGGATTAGTGTCTGGGTAAAGTAAAACATCTCAGAGTTTTCGACTGCCCTATCCTCAAAGACTGAGGAGAATGACTTAGAAGCCCAGACATTAGTAATTGCTTTCTGGCCCAGCTTCCCCTTGGAGGTACCCAGCAGCTACAGGGTTATCCACTGTTCCCTGACAAAGAATTCAGAAGAGTTAGGAATACACACAGCTACTCACAAGTGGCATATGGATACCCCTCGCCCTCACTCCCTCATTTTCAGTTAAAGCCATGTGATATAGTAATAGTAATCGCCATTATTTCCTGAGTGCCTACTCTGTGCTGACCATTGTACTCTGATGGCTTCAACATCCTTTACTGCCCTAGGAGGCAAGTTTTTTTTTAATCTTAATCTTTTTTTAATCTTATTTTCCCCCATTCTTTAGTTAGTTTTTTTTTTAAAGTAATCTCTACATCCAACGTGGGACTCGAACTCACAACCCTAAGATCAAAAGTCAGACGCTCCACTGACTGAGCCAGCCAGGCACCCCACCCCCCAACCCATTTTTTTTAGATGAGACCTTGGCAAGATGATGCCATGCTCCCAGGATGAATGTGGACATTAAACCTAGTAGAGCTGCATTTGAACCTGGGGCAGGCAGACTCCAGAGCCAGTGCTTTCTAAGTATCCCTTCGTTTCTCCAAACATGGAACCATCCAGAGATGGTGTACCATTAAGATAAGCAGTTTTTGTATGCTTTAGGCACAGCCTAGTCCTTGGCTCCTCGGGAAGTACGAAAGAAGTAGAGATTAAGCAAGGATACCTGCCGCTAAAAAGTTTCCGCAATGCAGGTGTTTACTGTAGAACATGGAATTACACAATTCAGCATGAAATAGTGGTGCCTCATAAAGATTTACCATTATGTCACAGGTAATAAGAACAGGAATTCCCAGTCCAGGGACCAACTTAGTGTTGATATCATTTTATTTTGTCTACTCAGTACATTAAAAAACAACTACTACCATCTATTGCCATCCTTATTTCTAAGGAAAAATGGATATTATTACACCACATGAAAGGAGGAGGGACAAAGTCTTAAATGGGAAGAGTGGGCAGGGGCCCCGCTAGGTCAGTTCATTCTCCAGTACAGAGAATATTTTAAAAACTGTTCCCTTCTCTATGCTCTCTGCCCTCTGTTTCACTGGTTTGACTCCATGAACAGAGCTGCTGGCCCTGTGGTTTCTGGTGGGGTTCAGCCAGAGAGGTGCCCTGCCAGGATGGGGATAGGAAGGAGGGTGAAGACAGGTGATGATTCCCTGTTCTTTCCTGTGCAATTCCTCCAGGCTCTTGGTGTCCCTCCAAGGAAGAGTCACCACCACTGGTAGAGAAGGGTCTACTCCATCCTAGTAACCGCTCGCTCCCTGCTTTGACCCTTAGGCCTACAAGTGATGATAACTGACCTGCCCTTAGCCCAAGTTCCTTTACTCTATCTCTTGTGGCTCCTTTACATCCCACCAACACGTTTGTCATCAGTGCCTTTCTGAAATCTTCCTTGGATTATCATTACACAAGCATTCTCTTTCTTGCTGGGATCCTACACTGGTACAAAGATCGCCCCTGAAATCTAGCAAATGGAGCTGCGTTGTCTTCCTTTTTCGCATTTCACGGCTGGCCAGTGAAAACTTCCATCTTGTCGACCCACGTTACCGTTCTGCCCTGACTTTGTTGGACTTCTGACCGGCAACCACGTGCCTGTAGAGTGAAACCTTTTACTCGCTCTGTAGGTGTCCTGTTAGTGGAACACACCAATGTCTTAACTGGGAGAGTGACCGGCCACGTGAGCGTGAGAGTGGCCAACCCAGCCAGGCCCGGTGGTGGCAGTCTTCCCCTTGCACGCTGTGGGCACACCTGCCTACCACAGTGGTGAGGGCACAAGCCGATGTGCTTGCACTGGTCTTTCTGAATGTTAGCATTTAACAGGGTTTTGTGTGTTTGTTTTCATTTTTAGTTTCTATCTAGATGAAAATATCCCACTCTCGTGGAACCAATTGGACTATTATTTTGGGTTCACTATTTATTTAGCTAACATCACCTGTTGGTATGCTTGTGTTCCTAACATTTATCACATTGCAATTGCTACAAAGAACATTTTAAAAATCTAGGATGTTTGGGGAACATTGAGGTGAATATGCCGTGTTTTCCTGTTCTCATTCCATCCTCTCTCTGTCAACCCCTTTTACATTACGTTTATGTGTTCATGATACTTTAGGCTTTATTAACATAGCTGAATATAGTTATCCTTTTTTTTAAGATTTTATTTATTTGAGAGAGAGAGAGGGAGAGAGAGAGAGAGCAAGCAGGGGGAGGAGGAGAGGAAGAGAGACAAGCAGACTCCGTGCTGAGCATGGAGCCCAGTGCGGGGTTCGATTCCATGACCCTGAGATCATGACCTGAGCCGAAATCAAGAGTGGGATGCTTAACTGACTGAGCCGCGCAGGCGCCCTTGAATATAGTTATCCTAAGCAATGATCAGTTACTGGTTACCACATGGTATGTTATGAGGAAGGCTGTGTTCATGTTCTCTCTCCTGAGGAACGATATATTTATAAAGATAGAGGTTTTTCTGTGTGTCAGAGAGACCCAGAATTAAAATTGCTTGGATAAGTCGGGAGTTCAAAATCTCTCTTGTGTCACAGCCTACAGGTAGATGGTTCAGGCCTAGTAAGGTGGCTCTGCACCATGAGGTTGCCTAGACACCCAGCTCCTTCTGTCTTTTTCTCCTGAGAGATTTGTCCTCATGTGTATTGTCCAAAGGCGTTTCCATTCCCTTTAAGGCCATGACCTGGTAGTGGCACATGTCACTAATACTCATATTTTTTTTGGTAAGAACTTGGTCACGTGGCTGCACCTGGCTATAAGGGAAGGCGGGGAAATGGTGGGGATAAGGATGCTTATCTAGTGAACAGCTTTGGAAGACAGAGCAAGTTTCTTTCTCCAGAACAAAGGGCAGGCGTGATTATTGACCAGTATTAAAGATTTGGGTTCCCTGCACTCAGGGTCCTGCTCCTATAATGCACCCCACTTCACGTGCACATGTCAGCTCGCCCTCTTTGCATCTCATTTTGGGAATTAGGTATTGAAGAAACAACACGAACATGATACTTTGACTGCAGCTGTTGCTGTGAACAATAAACCGTTCTTTGTCTCTGACCAGGAGTCTTGTGTCCTCTGCCACCATCCGTAGAATTGTGGCAGGCCAACTTGTAAGTTTGGAAGGAGAGTAAAATCTCAGACGCTTCATAATTCTTAATAAGGACGAGAGTTTTGTCAAAGATCGGGTTGTTCGTTATCAAATGCCACTAAGAGGTCAAAGAAAATGAAAAATAAGAAAAGGTCTTGGTTGGGCGCCTGGGTGGCTCAGTCGTTAAGCGTCTGCCTTCGGCTCAGGTCATGATCCCAGGGTCCTGGGATCGAGTCCCACATCGGGCTCCCTGCTTGGCAAGAAGCCTGCTTCTCCCTCTCCCACTCCCCCTGCTTGTGTTACTGCTCTCGCTATCTCTCTCTGTGTCAAATAAATAAATAAAATCTTTAAAAAAAAATTAAAAAATTAAAAAAAAAGAAAGAAAAGGTCTTGGTTACATGATATAATACAATGGTTCTCGAAGTTTTTGGACTCAAGACCCTTTACACTCAAATTATTGAGGATGCCAAAGAGCTTTTGTTTATATGGGTTATATCTATTGATATTTACTGCATTATAAATTAAAACTGAAAAATAATCTAAAGTACTTGGTAACTCATTTAAAAATAAAAACAATATGACATCCACATGTAGAAAAAAATGGATGTCGAGCTGAATCTCACAGACCTCATACAAGATTAAGTCAAAATGGATCATACTTCTAAATGTAAAGCTACACAGCTTTGGGCAGGAAACATAGGAGAAAGTGCTTATGACATGGCATTAGGCAAAGAACTCACAGGTGCAAAAGAGTAAAGCCACAATTGAAAGGAGAAAAAAACTGATCAAACTGGACTTGATCAAAAATTGAAAACTTTTGTTTTATTGAAGACACTGTTAAGAGAATGAAAAGACAGCCACAGGACGGGAGAAAATATTTCCAAATCCCGTATCTGACAAAAGACCTGTATTCGGTAGATACAAGAACTCTCAAAACTCAATGGTAAGAAAACAAACAGCCCAATTTGAGAAATGAGCCATAGACTTCAACATGTGCTTCACCAAAAAGGATATACGGATGAAAAAGTAACACCTGAAAAGATGTTCAACATCATTAGCCGTTAGGGAAATGAAAATTTAAAACATGATGAGAAGCCACTCCATACATATTAGAGTGGCAATAATAAGTTAATAAACAAAAACCGTATCAAGTACTGGCAAGGAAGAGAAACAACTGGAACTCTCCTCCCTTGCTGGTGGGAGTGCAAAATGATACAGCCACTCTGGGAAACGGTCTCTGCAAAATTAGGTAGACGCTTACCCAGCAGTCCCTCTTCTGAGTTTTTGTTCTAGAGAATTGAAAATGTCTGTTCACAGAAGAAGCTTGATGTGAATGTTTACAGCAGCTCTATTTGGAGTCCCCAAAGTTGAAAACAAGCCAGTGTCCCTCAGTGGGTGAATGGAGAAACAATCTTGTGACACTTCCATGTCAAGGGAGGTAGTACGCAGCTGCGAAAAGGAACAAGCTTTTGATACATGCAGCAACATGGATGTGTCTCAGAGGCGTTACGCTGAGTGAAAGAAACAGTCTCAGAAGATTTCAGATGGTATGATTCAATTTATATGACATTTGGAAAAGAGAACTCGATAGCAAGAACATATCAGTGGTTGCCATGTGTTAAAACTCATAGAACTGTACATCAAAACAGGAGATTTTACTGTAAGTTAATTTAAAAAATGAAAATAGCCATATAAACCCATTATATAAGTGCTACATTTTTATCAAAATTAACCATATTTTGAAAAAAAAAATCAGTAAAAACAGTAGCATTGTTTTCCATTTTTATAAGCTCTTGACTGTCTAGCTTAATAGAGACAGCTGGGTTCTCATATCTGCTTCTGCATTTACTCTCCTGCCTTACCATATGTCATATAGTGTCTGGAAAACCCCACTATACACTTGAAAGAAAATAAGACTGAAAAAAGCAAATAATGTCTTAGTATTATTATGATCTTTGTTTTGCTTCTATGGACCACCTGAACTAATCTTGGGGATTCCCCAGGGTTCCTGGACTACACTTTGAGAACCACTGACATAATACACTGTCCCAAATTTCAGTCATTTTCATAGCATCTTGTCTTTTATCTTTTTTTTTTTTTTTTTGGCCATACCCACATGTCCTGTGTTTACTTAATGGTTTTGTTCAAATTGGCCTATTTTTTTAACTTAAATTTATTTAAAGAGGAAACTTTCTAAATCTCCTATAAATGGAAAACCAGTACCACTTTCCCATAAATGGAAAGTAACCACAAAAATAAATAAGCAATGAGTAACTTTTAAAAAAAAAAAAAAGTTTACCCATGAACCATCTACACTCATCTCTGCATGGTACAACTTTGGAAAACATCAGAGCGGAGGACTCATGACAACGTGTTGCTAACTCTGACATCCCACTTCATTTATGTTAGCCCATTTAATCCTCACAATTACCATAAGAGGTAGTCTTATTGTCCTTTTTTTAAAAAAATACATTAAATAAAATGGAAGCACAGGGAGCTTAAAGAAGTTTCCCTGTGCTTCACAGTGTAAATTGCAGGCCTGGGATTCGAACCCAGGCAAAGGCTTCAGAGTCCAGAATGAATGCTATGTTGGCAGATAGGAAACCTGGAGGCATGCCCCGGTTCTATCAGAAGGTGGTACGAGGCTATGTCATTGGACCTCACTGTGCTCGTCAATAACGTGAAGGAGGTGGACCAAATCAGGGTGTGCATGTTTACCTGCTGGCCAGCAGCCCCACGGGGCCAGGCAGGTGAGGGAAACATCGACTGACTATAAGGCAGTAGTAGGGAGTGATGGGTCACCCGTAAACTAGATATCTCCCATCTTATCTAAAGAAAGCAACCACTTTCAACTGTTTTTGTTTCTGTTTTGTTTATTGGCAGATACCTCTTTTTTATTTTATTTTATCTTATTTTATTTTACTATTTTGTTTTTATTTTATTTAATGAAAAGACAGAAGTCTAGAGACCTTGTGTGAAGTTTCCCAATTTTTAGAACACGTGGGGAGACCAGCAATACACAGGCTAATTTGTGACTTCATAGCTAGATACTTTCCTCTGACAGAGAGGGTTCCGGGATGGCATGAGCTGTTTTTATACAGAGGTAGACACAAAATCCAAACTACAGAAACAAGCCACTTAAAACAGTGGCAAAAGGGGATCTGGACTTCCATAGCCTCTCAACACAACCTCCATAAATATTGCTAGGGAGCTGGGTTAATTGAAAAGCCAAGGTACATTACGAGAATAACAAAGTGTATTTCTTTGTGTTCCTTTTGTGTTGTAGTAGAGTAAATCAGCAATATTTATCCAGTGCTAATTCTTGGTTTGCAGAGAGCTAATGTAATCATGAGATGAGCTTATTGTAATTCTTTTCTTAGACATAGAAGCTTGCCCAGGAACGGCAAGTATTAGGAACTTTAGTCAACGCTTGCTCAGAATAGTAAATATGAACATGTGATTTATGCCATTGTGTGTACAAAGCAATGTTTCCTGAGACATTTTCTATATATATGTTGGCTGTTTTGTTTTTTGGGTTGGTTTGTTGCTTCCCCTCCTCCGCTTATCAGATTTCCTTCTAAATCCTGGCATTTGACAATGTTGCAAGGCCAGTTTCTCTGTGAATCCACAGTAAAACACTGGTGGTTGCACAATTCATCCAAACTTGGGTTTATGGCTTATGCGAGTTTATGTGAAACCCTGCATTTGTTTTCATGTACGGATGTATATTCATGAAGTCTGCTTCTGAGAGAGAGAAAAGGAGGGAGGACAAAATCTATAGACTGAATCTTGAAGGATGGGTTTGTTCATCAATGACATCATAAGGATTGTATTTTCTCTTGGTTAATAAACTATTTGTTTGGCGGGCGCTGTAAGCCAGCCAGGGCTAGTCATACCATTTCTTGGAAAAGATCTGAAGCAACTGGTAATTGAAATGATAATCATTTGATCATAGAGCTATTCGAAAATAACACTCATCTCCAAACTGGTCTCATCTAAGGAACCATATTTGGTAACATTGTTGCCAAATTCCATCTTTGCTAATGTTGAGACTTATATACCATGATACTTAATTATTTTCCAGCATATTCTAAACTTGATTTCTGGTGTGCCCTGTCCAGAAGCTGTTCCCATATGCTTTGAAACAATACCCAGCCTGAATTTTCATTCTGACATTTAATAATCACCATGTAATAGCTATAAAATGCGTGACAACGACAGATCTTTTATTTCAAGAGGATGGTGTAGTGAATCTGAGTGAAATCATCCGTTGAAATGGTACTTTGTAATATGCTCCATTGTTTATAAAGTACTGAATTTTTTTTTCTTGAGCAGAGGATAAAAACAGTTTCCACTTTGGGTCCCATTCAGTGGAAGTTCATATTTAATCATGATAAGAGAATGGATTCCATTACGAAAGTTTTACTTTTCATTTTTGATAGAGTATTTATTTTGTTGCTGCCTAACAAACTTTGTTCTCAGAAGCAGCTTGGAACTGGATGAGGAAAAGTGAAATTTTAGATCCTACCTTAAAATAATTTTAAAAACTAAATCCAGGGTTTCTTATTGTGTGAAGCTGATCTTAATAAACCCTTTTTTGTTTGCTTTGGAGTAGCATGTGCAGTACTGTGTGTGTGTGTGTGTGTGTGTGTAGGTGGGGGAGGAGGAGGAAGGAGTCATGTTTAACAGCAAAATTAGCCAAAATCACTTGTGAATTCCTTTTGTTTAGTAGCTTAGAGGCATCTTCCTGTTGTTGTTTGTCAAAAATATTTCTAAGATTTTGTAAGCTTAGGGGTTTTCACAGCTAAGCTTTCTTCAGAAATGTGAAGTAAAAGAAATGAAAAAAGTCAGTTCAAGTTGAAATGTCAAATGCTTCAAATAATTTAACTTAAAACCCAGTGAGATGATCTTCTTAAGCCTTTTCCAAAGAATCTTCGGGTAAGAGAGGCCCTCCTTTGCTCCATGGATGGATATCTATTAAATATCTTGCCGGATTAATTCTGAGTCAGAAAAGTTGGTTGTTTCCTGGAAGCAATTAGAGATGCTTAAAATTCAAATTTATGATCCATACGAGAAACTTAAGTTTCAACTACTTTTCTTAGATTCAAAGGCTTTCTCCTCGCTCACCCTCTCTCCCCTTGCCCCATATGTATTAAAAGAAAAAATCAGTTCATTTCTCAACTTACAAAGTTTTTAAGAAACATGAGAATGTGTAAGTTTCTTTCAGTGGGAAGCACATAACATTTATGAAGTATTTCTTTTGGGATTACATCACAGTTTTATTTAATTTTTAAGACAAAAGTTAAATTCAATATTTGTGTATAAGCCAAGGGAAAATGTACCATAAACATAGGAATTTGGGGGTGAGTCAGAGTTCCAAGAATCCCAGATTTACTTAGACCATTTATATAGAGACAGGCTAACCATTAGTCACCTAGTTCTCACTTTTTACTTTTGCAATTAACTGCACCTAAAGATTAGCTTTCACCCGAGCGAGTGGTTAGATGGGCAGAGTAGGCTTTGGCACCTAGCATTAAAAATGGCTATCAGAATTACTGCCCAATTTGGGGGCACTTTCTTACCGTATAACAAATAGATCTTCTACATTATTTTTCAACTAGACAGCTAGCAGTGAAAAACCCTTGAAGTGAATTATTGAAGATTCTTTGTCACCAACAAGCCCATTGTCTGCTTGCATAAAGTTAAACCACTCAAATGGTATTTCAGAGGGGCTTTGTTGAAAATTTATCGTTTGCCCCCCAGCCACCAATAATGTTTTGTTCTTCCCTGACCACCTCTTGTAGGATGAAGTCATTGCTGTTTCTGAAAAGGTAATTGTGAAGCTTGAAGACCTGGTCAAGTGGGTACACTCTGATTTCTCCAAGTGGAGATGTGGCCTCCAAGCTGGCTCCGTGAAAACCTCGGCCTTGGGGAGGAACGGACAGAAGGAAGCTCTGCTGAAGTACCGGCAGTCAACCCTCAATAGTGGACTCAACTTCAAAGATGTCCTCAAGGAAAAGGCTGACCTTGGTAAATATAATTTGTACTTCAAATCGCATGTGTGGGCGTATACGTAACCTACTTTGTTGTTGTTGTCGTTCACAGACCTTTCTGGAAACCCTGTCATATAGATAATTTTATATAGATATAAAATTTCTTTGACTTCAAAGTATCCTGGGAATATGTATGGACAGATTGTCTGGGTGTGTAAGGGATGGATGCTGGCTGCCAGATCGCAGGGCCTTCTCCGTGGGAAGCCCCATGCCAGGAACTGGGTGATGTAACACATGACCTTAGGCAGCTTCCCGTTGGTGTGAAGGCATAAGACTTCATTAGGGTGCCTGAGACTGAATTAATGAAGAGTTTAAATATTTGTTCTAAGGAGATAGTATGACATCTACTAACACCATGTCAATTTCATGTGTTTGTTTACATTGGGTGGAAAACAGCGCGAAGAAGAGAGAGGAGTTACTTAATGTGGAGCAGGAGAGCAATGGCAAATTGTTTAACCTCCTAGCCTCAGTTTCCCCACCTGAAAAAGATGGGCACTTTAACACGTCACTGAGATTTAAGATATAAAGAGTTTAGCACAGGGATGATTGGTGTACGCGAGGGGCTCCCTAAGTAATTCTGTTGCTTTAACTTAACACTTTCGTCTCCAGAGACTTTTTGTGACCTTTTCTTTTTTTTTCTCCCCCTTCTGTTTGTATCTCCCTGTGGCATTCACTGACTTATTCTCCTAGCATTGCTCAAGACCAAAGTTGTTGACCTCTGAGTTAGACTAGTTATTTCCTCTTTAGGCAAAGAGGAACTTCACTTTTAACATATTAAGGCATCTTTTTCTTTCATTCTCGCACAATGCTGATGTTCATAGCCCTATTTTATGCCTTAATGTGACAACTTCCTGTTTTTTTCAGCCTAGGATTTAACTATTACAACAAACCTAGACTATTTACTTAATTGGCATAAAGAGACTGCATAACAGCCGTAACTGTCTTCGGTGTGATTCTGATTTATGATGAGCTGTACTGTGCTTTGGGAATCCTATTAATATTTTCTTGCAATTTGAGTCAACGACTAACAGTTTCCTGTCATATTTTGGTAGATGTCAGGCGGTAATATTTTGGACATGGCAGCCTGACTGTCATGTGTACACGTAGGGAAAATTATTAATCTGGTGGTTTTATTTTAAAGCCCCCCAATTGTTTTTTTACTGTATTTCCTATATATGCTGTTACACTCCCTAATTTCATGAACACACAGTGACTAGTCTTCTGACATGTCATAATGGTGAATAATACATCTTTTGTATTACTTTCCTAATGTATGCTCTAAGTTGTATTGCTGTTGTCTTGTATTTCCCCTAACATTAAAGCGTGTTTTTTGTTTGTTTGATTTTTTTTTTTTTTTTTTAGTTATGGAATATACTGTTACTAATAAAAAAACTAAACAGGAAACCCATGGGGGACAAAAGGATGTGTAGATGGTTAAGCTTGATGTCACACATATAAACAAAAGTATTTATAGCAGAGTTGTTTTCTGTTTAAAATTGATAGTTTATTAATGAATCTGAAGAGAAATTCAATCTCTTAATTCTATCAAAAGATTTAGACGGTTTGATCTCACTGAATTCTAAAAAATGTCCATGATCTACTTTTTAATAATTGATTTCAGAAGAAATTGATTTATAGTGAATATTCAAAGTACTTAGTGGTTTTTAAATCTAGCTGTTCATTGAACTCAGTACGGAAATTTTAAATATAATGCTGATTGCTAAATCCAGCTTCCCCAGATTCTTCATTCAGTGGGATTGAGGCAAGGCCAAGGAATGTGGACTGATAAAAGACTTTCCAGGTGATTCTGATTTTGGTTTTTGGTGTTTTTTTTTTTATCTCATTTGGGAAACAGAACTACAATTAGTGCTGAGGAAGGGAAAATAATCAACAGGAGATTGGATGGGGAGGCTCTCCTCTGGTGAACAAGAAATACCATGTGCTTTTTCTTTCTTTCTTTTTTTTTTTAAATGTAAAATACCCCTTTAAGGATAGTATTTGGGGCCTTGAAATTCTACTCAGTTGGTATGAACTGTGGGGAATTTGAGACAAATAGCTTTTGTAATTGGAATGCACACTGTGTTGTAATAATGTGGAAAGAGAAACAAAAACTTTCCTTAATGTAATGAGTTTCCATTATCTGCCTGATCTAAGGTTTACAAGTCTACATTGTTAGGATTTATATTGGGGAGATAGGGGGTGTCATTTGCTGTACGCATTCCTGTCCCAGCAACTTTCTCTTCAACCTCTTCCTTTCTCTGTCTGCAACATCAAAATATTTGTTGTCTGTACTTTTCTTTCTACACAGTGGTTTTCTTATCTCTCTTTCTCTTGGCCACACCGAAACCACTTCCAATACCACATTGTTAATGGAAGTTCACACACTTATTAGGTTTTTCCTTCTGTAGAACACTTCCAACTCCTCATTGTTCTTACCAAAGAAAGAAGATGAACTCTGAGATTATTTAAGACCCCCCCTCTTTTTTTTTTTTTTTCTGGTGGAAGTCAGCAAAGAAGGGAAAGATCTCACCTTTCTTGTGGCTAAAATAAAACTCCAATACGTTATGTTTTTAACCAAAGTATTTCATCACGTTAAAACATCAATAAGAACAAAATAATTAGGTTGACTCTTAAAGAAGGGATTTTGCCATCTAAAAGCTAATTAAAGAACTCTTCTTGCTCAATGTTTAGGTAGAATAAGTTCCCTTTAATCCCAGTTTGTGTCACTTCCTGTCTCTCTCTGAAGAGTAAAAAAACAAGAATGTTCTCACAAATGTGTGTCTGCCAACAAATTAATACTCCGCAAAGAGAAACTCTGCCCCAAATGGCAGCTTCCAATAACTGCTCTGATTCGAAACACAGCTCTTATGTTTTTTATCCCCTGCCCCTTCAAGGACAATATTTGTGGGTATCATGTTTGCTTTTTACAAATCTGTGCAGTTTTCGTTTAAGATTCAAAATGACTGGTGACGAAAATGACACATCTAGGTAGTAGGAAAACCAATAATCTTCAAAAACACTCCTGAGATGTGTTAGAATGACTTCGTCCCCTTTCCTCCTCTTTGTCCTTTTCAAAGAAAGAAAGTTCACTATGAAACCAATTCAAATTGTGACTTTACTCGGTGAGATATTTTACCTTCTCTCAGACTGTTTCATACTGAAGTTTATAGGAAAAGAAAAAAAAGAGAGAAACGAGCTATGTTAAAATAGGAGGGTTGAGGAATGTATTATTCATAAGCATAACGAACACAGGAACCTGTTTTTCCAGAAGAATCGGGTTGATTAAATCATTCACTACCAAGCTTCTAGTTATTTATTTTTGTCTTTAGAATTACAGTACTTAGCTTTTGTAATAAAGTGGACTTGAGACCCATATTTGGTATGACAGTTGGAAGTCATCAAATGAAGAATTATTTCATTTTACAAAATTTTTAGCAACTAAGGAATATAAACACTATCAGTTAAACATAGCAAACTTGCATTTTTTATTCCTTGGGCTATAGTTTGGGGGAAAAAATCAAATTATTTTATATAACACTGCTTCTTACAGAGTTCCTTTAAGTGAAGTATGAAAGCTGCAGTGTAAGCTTTATTGGCCTATAAATATGTCATTATAGTTGGACTACATTTATATGCTTTGGATTGTTGTTTAAGCCAAGAAAATATGTCTCTACAGGTTGACTTTTTATTGAAACCCTTTGAGGCATACAACAGAATGTATTTTAGGCCAAGGTTATTAAAACAGCATTTTCATTTTTTTGCAGCAGACTCATTGTCAATTATGCTGCCACAAAGTGTCTGTGGATGGGCAGTTATGAATGGTTTCATCTCCAAATGTGTCTCTAGAAAAAGAAAGAAAAGACAGAAGCGTCTGAGCTGAAATTGAGAAAAGAGACCAAAGGATGTGGGTGTGGGTACAGCTGAATTTAATGATGGGGGTTCCCTTGGTTCAATTTCTGTTTCTGAAGGCCCATCAGACTGGGAAAGTGTGGCTTCCCCTGTCCCTTCTGCTGCTCGGATTTTGTTGTACTCTGGGGAATAAGACAGCATGATGGTGTTGAAAGCGCAGTGGGCAGGAGGTCAGGAGACTCTTGGCTCCACCTGTCCTGGAGATCTGTCACTTTCTGCAACAGTCACTGTATGTTTACATCTTTAGGTTCCTTGGGTGTAAAATAGGTGTAATAGTGTATACCCTGCTTTATCTCACTCGGTGTTTGAGAAGATCAACTGAGGAATAATTAGTTAGTGTCAATGGAAGCATTTGTGATTTGTGATACTGAAGTCCTAGTATAATCAGCATGTTACTATCAGAAGGAGGTTTTGTATGATAGGGAGCTATGCAGTATTTTAGTTTATTTGTCCCTTTTGAACTTTCCTAATCACACGGTCTAGTATTGAGGGCAGGGTTTACTTTCATTATTATCTGCCTCAATAGAAGACTATTATTAAAATCCTCCTGGATATATATATATATATATATATATATATACACTATAAAATGATATTTTATATGTATATTACATATTAGATATAAAATATACATATGTTTTATATGGTTCCTTACATATAGATAGGTATATTTATATGTTGTATAACTTTTTTCCTCCTGAGAATTTTGTCAAAACAAGCTGGGCCAGGAGTGGCCAGTCGTGTCAGTGACTTCTCAAGTACTTTTAGTTAGAAATTGACTTGGGGCACCTGGGTGGCTCAGTCGGTTAAGCGGCTGCTTTCGGCTCAGGTCATGATCCCAGGGTCCTGGGATCGAGGCCCACGTCGGGCTCCCTGCTCAGTGGAGAGTCTGCTTCTCCCTCTCCCTCTGCCTGCCTCTCTGCCTACTTGTGCTCTCTATCTCTCTCTCAAATAAATAAATAAAATCTTTAAAAAAAAAAAAAAAGAAATTGACTATAGTCCTTGCTTGGAAATTCTGGAGGCCTTGTATTTCAAATGGTTATTTCAGGTCATTTTTGAGTTTGATATGTCAAACTGCTTCTTGGGGTGTGGATGTGGGTAGGATTCTCACTCTGCATTGAAGAAAACAGTTTAAATGTCTCCAGTAAGAAGCATGCTAAGGTGCTGACAGTTTATCATAATGAGGATTTTTCACCTGATACATCTAACGAACTTACTAGGATTGAAGACATGCTTTATTAGGACAGTCCTTTCCTTCCTCCTTCCTTCTTCCCTTCCTTCCTTCCTTCCTTCCTTCCTTCCTTCCTTCCTTCCTTCCTTCC
>NW_023270237.1:3853283-3881973 GCF_011800145.1 Mirounga leonina
CCTTCCTTCCTTCCTTCCTTCCTTCCTTCCTTCCTTCCTTCCTTCCTAGATGTAAACTTTGTATATATATTAAACAGTCTTGTGGTTTATTTGGTGTTTATATTTTAACTTCATTGCTGGGTTAGCTGTACTATTTTCCTTAAGGTAGAAATTTGTGAAGTTTCTTAGATGATATATTGTTGAATTATTCTATTCATGAACATCATGAGGAATCCCTACAGAAGGGCCTCTTCACTGAAACAAATCTGGCCTTTATAGAATCTTTGAGTTCAAAATAGAAATCAATTACCCATGGAGCTTATAAAAAATTTTTAAAGGTACTTTGCAAAGGATTTTCTCACAAGGCCCTCTGATGGTATTGTTGTGTGAGCCACACATTCTTTAAAGAAGCTCACCGTGGCATAGTTAACACTGAAGTATGCTGTCCAAGGGCCAACATGGCTGTTTCTTCGTGAGGTTGCTTCATGTGTTTGTAAATTGACAGTCCAAAGGACCTTTGACAGGAGTATATTCACCTTTCCCAGAGTCTGTATCCAAGACATTCAAAGCTTTAGAACAACTTTTCTAAGGATCTGGAAACAGATCAGGGAGGTTATTTATTTGCCCATGTAATCAAACAGTTGAACATTGTCCTGAAATAATGGTAGAATGCGTGTGTAAGAAGTGTCTTGAAAAAATGACAATCGTGTATTTTGTCTGCACTCAGCCATCTCGGCTGTTCCTGCTGGAAAGCAAGTCGGCAAAATCCACGCATGTGTGAGCCAGTCGGCAGCTGGTCATGGATATTGCTGTCTGGATACTTGTCTTGCCATCACTCATGATGGCGCATTCCAAGTTAAGACCCTCTCGTTTGGAATTTCTGTTGACTTGTGGATCTTCTGGTGTTTTCTAGAGTAAGGAATGCATTTTAGGATTCCATATTCTATTTTCTTTTGATAGTGGACTGAAGATGGATAGTCAACAGAAGAGAAGTTAGTAGAATTTAAGAGTTTATTCTTTTAGAATTGGAGATGTCAGGGCAGAAGTGGGGGGAAAATGTGAAATTGGAAGTTTCGGTGTTATTTTTAGTATTCAGGTTACCAGTATTCACCTCTTGACTACAATGCATGAACAAGGCAAGAAACTCATACTTTTTTCAAGCTCTTCAGAGAGTTGTCAGGCTGGACATTGGTACAGTTGATGTTTCTAATCCCCTTTCCTTGAAATAGTCCTCAATCCTCTTTTTATTTGCCTAAACAATCCCAGTTCTTTCAATTCTTCCCCAGGACATGGTTTTAAAAAATCCTTCACCATCCTGGTTACTCATCTTAGGATCCATTTTGGGTGTTCTTTTTACACCTGCTTACCCATTCATATTTTATGAGCTCGTCTGTGCTGAGAAATCTAGACCCAAATGAGGAACAGCTTCCTGTGGAAGAGGGACTGTGATACCCGTCCCTCCGTCTGGACAGCCTCCAGGTAGATCATGACACTGACTAAAGTATGGCTCTCTTCTTCTCTTCAGCTGTATGGCCTGGATTTCTAATTCTCAGAGCACAAAGAGTTATTCATTGTTATTCAGCCACTACTCCTGAATTTCAGTTACCTGGGTTTTTTTGTTTTTAAACAGTAGCATTAAATGTAGACTATTATCAAATGAAAATCGTTGTCAACTAATATGGCAGGAGTCTCTGTGGCTCAGTACCAATGCTATGCTTTTCTAGCTTCTGCGGTTCCTGTAGTTGTATTATAGCATTTAAGGGACTACTTGCCCCAGCTGGTTTTTGCCTCATTAAAGGTCCACAGTTGAATACCAGCATGGTGTCCAGCTTGTTTAACCTGCTCCGATCAAATAAGATAAAGACCAAGAAGTATTCCCTAAGTTATCATATGTGTTAGTTGAATGCATCACCCTCCTCCTGGACTCTAGCTATTCTGGCTTTTTTGTTTGTTTTCATTTTCTGTTTTTCTGGTATTTTGTCTTTAGTCAGGGACTCTATGGTCATTTCTATGAGAAAAAGACCATGATGGAGAAAGCAATCAACCCGTAATTTTGTTTTAGCTTCATCAATGAGAAATGTTAATTTCATAATGAACTACCTGTGGTGGTTACCAGCTGATGGGAAGATAACCAAAGATGGAAGAAATCCAGGTGTGGTCTGAGTCCTTTGCTCAGATAGATAGATATATATATATATATATATCTCACCTTTAGTTCCTGGTTACATACCTGGGGTCCATTGGAAAAAGTCTTTTGACAGGGGCGCCTGGGTGGCTCAGTTGGTTAAGCGACTGCCTTCGGCTCAGGTCATGATCCTGGAGTCCCGGGATCGAGTCCCGCATCGGGCTCCCTGCTCGGCGGGGAGTCTGCTTCTCCCTCTGACCCTCCTCCCTCTCATGCTCTCTGTCTCTCATTCTCTCTGTCTCAAATAAATAAATAAAATCTTTAAAAAAAAAATTTTTTTTTTGACAGCCTTAGCTTCTTGCAAGCTCATAAATTTCTGGTATCATAGATTGACGAACTTGGAGCAATAATTCTATATGCATTTGGCGGGAGGAGTGCAACACTGACTCTGGGCCTCAGAGATGCTTCAGAAATGTGGTTTGATTCAACAGCTCCCCTCCCGTTTGGAGATACATAGTGCTTTTCTCCTATCATTGTAACTCTAAAATGTTTTTGTTTGCTCTCCACCTCTCATCTCTTGAGCCACTGCATGGTTACTGACTGTAGGCCATTATTATAGCTGTTATCTGATGGCATCACCTTGCAACACAAAGCACATACATCCTACATGTGAATTGCTGTGACTTTTCCAGAGGGTTTTGTGAGCAGATATTTGATTTGGGCATTTAGGCTTAATTCTCTTTAGTCTTGACGCTGATTCTCCCAAACAGCTCGTTTATCTTTTAGAGTACTTCAGATGTGAGGTTTTATTGCAAAACATTAATTTTCCTAAATGTCAAAGATTCACCCCTCTTCTGTCCTCCAGCATTATGTGTTTAGGTCTGTAGTTTGCACAGGTCACTGCAGAGAAAAGCCGAGGTTTGGACTTTTACCCCATTTTAATAAATATATTTATTTAGGACAGGCGGGAATAATGGTGGGTTTGCGAAGCCTTTCTGAAGTGCTTCGTGCACAGTAGGGGCTGAGCAAATAGTCCTGCCATTTCGGGGTTTCCTGACCGGCCTGCCCATGTGTGTTTTCTGTTAGTGGTTAGTGTGCTGGGGTGAAATGACATCTCTTCGTTCTCCCCCAGAATCCCAGAGCCATGCCTTGCCTCCACCTTTCTCCCTTTGGACCTCTCCACTTGCATTCTAAAATTTTTAATAATTTCTAACATTTTTATACTTCTGACCCTTTTTTAAAATATTGGTTTTCAGCCTGTAGCCCCCCTCCCCTCCCCACACCTTCCGTAGCCTCATGCCTATCGGATAAAGTACAAAAGTAGGCCAGCATCCAGTGATTACCCCAGCCTCCATTGCTTTTCTTTTTTATGAAATAACTTTAATTGGTGTTGTTTTCATTACCAATGCTATCCATGTTCATATTACAAAATGTGGGCCTTGCAAACAAAGAGCAGAAAAATGTACGTTGCTTCTTTTCCTCCCATCCAGAAGTAACTGTAGTTAACACTTTGATAGATCTACGTGCCAATGTATATAATATGTGCAGAGACCAGAATTCATATGCATGTACTTTTCCCCCATAAAAATGAAATCTCATGTTTGCCTCCCCGTTGTACATCTGTACAGATGTTTCGTGACAGTATCCTCAAACGCTCTCTACACTGTTTCTTTCTGCCTGCGTCATGTTGCACTCTAGAGGTGTTTCTGTTGTTGAACATTGTTGAACGTTTCGGTCGCTTCTGTTTCCTAAAACTCGGTAAAATTCTTGGTGCTCTGCACATATCCATGACTATTTCCTTATATATCTGTAGAGGAGGAATTGCAGGCTCAAAGTGCACACGGAATGTTAAGACCGCCTATCTCCCTACCTTATCTCCTATCCTTTATGTAAACCTTCTGCTTTAGTCTAACTAGTCTGACTGCTTGGTCTCCTTTCTCTTGAGCAACACGGACCTACCCTCCTGCCCCTCGATCTCTGCAGTGCATTTTGAGTGGCTCATGCCTTCACTCATTCTTGAGATGCCCCTTCCAGGACTCTCTACCTGCAGAAATGCTCTCTTTTCTTTAAGACTAGCAGGTTATGCCCCTGAAGCCCCCGTCAGCCATTCCGCTCATAGGATTTTCCCTGCTTATGGAGCTCTTAACACACTTAGTGTCCCTACCACCTACAGAGCACCTAACTCTGTAACCAGCAATATAAGGCAGTATTTGTTTCTTACGTGTTTGTCTTATCTTCCCCGTAACGGTCTTCGGTCTATCATGTAGGCATTCTAACTTCAAAGCCATACCTACTAGTTTGAGTAAACATGCCACTTTTATGATCAACCTCTAAACCTCTAAATCTCTGGAGTTCTCTGCTCTGAGTAGAACCGGGATCAGTGGTTGACTTGACTTCTTTTCCGCGCTTCCTACCATGACACCCTCTAGTGGAGGGGCGGTCTCATCGGTGCCTGCTAGGAGAAGCAACATGCCTGGGGGGCAGGGGCGGCTGGGGGGTGGAGTATGTCGTTTTTAACTATTTTGGCTTAATCTGTAGCCAGCCATCTATAGACTTATGCTGGGAAACTCGTTAGGAGAGATTTTGAACGTGCTCGAAGCTAGCCTGCTAGCCTGAGGGTTTTGGGTATTGTCGTAGGGGTTTGTGGTGTGTAGACATTTTGCGTATTAATACTGGCACTTATTAATTCATCTCTTCCTCAAGGGAATCTTTTACATGTTTCAGGATTATAACAGTTACAGAAATGTGCAGGGAAATAAACAAATCCAGACTGGACTTGCTCTGCCTTATCTTTCTTATTATCGGCTTGTTCGTAATCTGTCTTTTTTTTTTAGGTGACAGGTTATTAAGGAGATGGTTTTGCATGACATCTAGTATTTCGTATTCCAGGCAATTGCACTGTTTTAATCCTCGCCTCCCTTAAAATGGTTACTTGCTAATCATGATGGAGGATATTCTCCACCTTCCAACTACCCATTCTGCTTCTTTGGTTCACAAAGAAAGTATTCTATTGGGCCCTACAAAAACAATGCTTCATGCCTGGCCTATTCACTCAATAAGAAATAAAACATTGTTTTCATAGCAGTGCTGATAATAAGGCAGATTTCAAAGCATGATGAAACGTATACTTTTCTAGCAGAGAAAAACCTATAGTTACCTGGCTAATTACCCATCACGTGATGCTTGTGTGTAAATATAGGCTTCTCACATTTGCAGCCGTACAGGTTTCTTTTTTCTTTTTTCTTTTCTCTTTTCTTTTTTTTTTTTTTTTAATTGAGAACACTTATTTAGTTGACACTGTTTTGTATTAATGTTTTCAGTCAAAGATTTAGAATGAGCAAACAGAAGCTACCATTTTAGGGTGCCTTCTTTTTGACCATTGTGCTAAACCTTTGTAGCATGGACTTTAATATAAGACAGTCCTGGATTCAAATTTTTGCTCCATCAGCTGTATGACCTTAAAAATTGTAATTCTGCTTTGATGGCTTATCTGTGAAACAGAGTTAACAATACCTGTCTCACGGGACTGGGGAAGATTAGATTCGCTCACGTATGAGGAATCACCAAGAACACAGTGGGAGCATTTAGTCAAGAACAGTTTTTTTTTTTCCTTTCCTCCTTCCTTTAGAAGAGTAAACCCTACAAAATGCTGTTTCCTCCTCCAGAAAGTAAAATAGACAATTGCAACATAAAAGAATACGAAGATATAGACATAGTAATACCTGACTTCATTGAGATTCACTCATAAACATTTGAGTATCTATTATAAGGCACTGAAGTTGGTTCAAGGTTAAATAAGTCATGATCCCAGTTTTCTAGGGGTCCAGAAAACCTCAAGAGTTATTTTGAAATGCTTTTAATGTGATGTCTTTAAATTTAATTCTTTTTGTCAGAATTTACCTGTGTATTGTCCTGTAAACCATCTGCTTTTACTTCCTTAGATCATAATTCACAGCCGATCCTTAATTGGTTAGAAAATATTTGATGCCAGGAATTCAAATGTACGTTGGGATATCACAAGTGAGACATGTGAATTACTGGCCTCATCTGATGCTTCAGTGGCTGTGACCTGGCTGATCTTGTGGTATATTAGTTGTATATAGGTAGGTGTCTGGTGTTTGTGTGTTTGTACAATGGTCCAACCTAGAGATCTGTTTGTCCTTGAGGTGCCTAATTATTCCAGAAGAAACCCAACCACACTGTGAGGGCCATGGGTTTGTGTGTTTTCTTTTGGAGGTCATGAACAAGAATTTTAAATGGACATCAGGAAGGCCTGAATTATGCTACAGTAACAAACATCTCCAAGATCTCAGTGGCTTAACACAACAAAGGCTTATTTTTTTTGCCTCTGCACAGTTCACTGTGGCGTACAGGACTCTACAAAACAAATTTTCCCTATGTGCTGGCTCCGCATTGGTGCTTCGTGCTTATAGGAAGGGGAACCGAGAGGTGGAGAGCTGAGCACTAGAGTTTAAATGTTTACACTCGATAGTAACATGAAGGAACACACATCGCTTCTACTCACATTTCACTACTCATTCAGATTAATTCCGTGGTCATGGCTTACTTCAAGGAGGTTAGGATATACAAGGAGTTTAGGATATATAATCCTACAGCATTCTCGGAAGGAAAGGGAAATTGGATGTTGGGTACACATTTGTAATAGCTCACACATGCCCTTGGGATATTGATCAATTTCATAGAATAATAAAATCTCAGGGTTGATAATTTAGTTATAAGATTCTAGTTGTGACATCTTTCCTACACTTGCTACTTCTTAAATGTCTTCTGACATCTTGATTAGTTGACCTTTTACTATTTTCAATGATTGAGAACTCATTACCTTACGAGGCAGTTCTGGTCCATCTTTGATCCATCTCTGTGTTAGAAATGATTATTTTTGATGACTTAAGTTTGAAATGCATACGGTTTATAGTACAAACTACTATATTCATGGTATACTATTGTCACTAATTCTATTCTTATAACAACAGAGAGCAAATCAAATTTTCCTTTTCCTTGATAGTGTTTCAAATATTTGAAAAGAGTTGTCCCCACCCCCACTTTTTCATTCCCCAGCTCAAACACCAACAGCCTCAATCCCACATTCCATATGTAGCATGGCTTCTAATTCCTCCCCCTTGCTGGTAGTCCTCATCTAAAGGAATCTCAGCTGTCCCTGCCACTCTCGGAGTATAACTATATTTGTCTCTACTTAAGGAAAAGATGGGACTGCAACCCTTTAATTTTTTTATACAATACATGTAAAAATTTAAACCATTTCCTGCTTAATTGTACTTTTTTACAATACACATAAATATTCAAACCATTCAAGTACAAGTCCTTCTTCGCCTCTTTCCAATTCCACTCCTTCTCTTAGAATTTACTTTACTAACAATCAGAGGTTACTCCTCCAGTTATCTGTGTGTGTGTGTGTAAATTGTTTTGCTTTAAAAATAAGATCTTGGGGTGCCTGGGTGGCTCAGTCATTAAGCGTCTGCCTTCAGCTCAGGTCATGATCCCAGGATCCTGGGATCAAGCCCTGCATCGAATCGGGCTCCCTGCTCAGCAGGAAGCCTGCTTCTCCCTCTCCCACTCCCCCTGCTTGTGTTCCCGCTCTCGCTATCTCTCTCTCTCTCTGTCAAATAAATAAATAAAATCTTTAAAAATAAATAAATAAATAAATAAATAAAAA
This sequence comes from Mirounga leonina, assembly GCF_011800145.1. Lineage (NCBI taxonomy): Eukaryota > Metazoa > Chordata > Mammalia > Carnivora > Phocidae > Mirounga > Mirounga leonina. The sequence goes on from NW_023270237.1 coordinate 3,861,083, forward strand.
TAAAATCTTACCATGTACCCTATTGTGCAACTTGCTTTTATCGGCTACTTAAGTAGCTAGAACTGTGTTGTCCAGTATGGTAACCACTAACCAGGAACAGCTATGGAGCACTTGAAATATGGCTACTGCGAAAGAGAAACTGAGTTTTTGATTTTAATTAATTCCAGTTTAAAATTAAAAACTGAAGCAATTAAAATATTTTTGTGTGTGAAACAGCTTTATTGCTTTGGTAGGGCTACATATCACTTTGCTAAATGTTTAGCATACAAATTACATGTACTTTAAGTGTAAAATACACACCAAATTTCAAAAACTTACCATAAAAGAATATATATCTCACTAATAATTTTTATATTGGTTACATGTTGATATAGTGTTTTTGATATGTTGGGTTAAATAAAATATATTATTGCAATTGATTTTACCTTTTCCTTTACATTTTTTATGGCTACTCAAAATTTTAAATTATGTGGCTCACATTCTATTTATATTGGACAGTGCTGATCTAGAGAGATTCGAATAGCGGTGACGGTTAGCCAAACTTTTTATTTTGAAGTAGGATCGCTGCTGTATGCACTGAGTGCTTCAGAAGGCTAGAGCACTGAGTTTGCCGTGGAAAGAAGATGAAGATGGAAGAGACCCAGGCTCAGGAACTCATAGTGTAGTGGGGTGGACAGACACAGCTAGGTTGTGACATGGGGGTTAGCCAGTGCATGGATGAAGGTGTAAGTGACATGCACTGGGAGCACAGAAGAAGTTTCCATGGGTACGTGTCTTGCAATGTGAGCAAACTTGCAAATGCTTAAAGGGCAGGGATTATGATCGTTGAATAAGTGAGGCGATTCCCATCCCGTGTGATTTCTCTGTTCTATCAGGTTATTGCTAGAAATAAAGAATCTCGTGGTCATCTCTGGCTTAGATCTTCTTTCTGAATGGCCTACTCATCTCACTAGGAACTTGGACTTTGTTCAAATTTGGCTTCCCAGATAGAATTCCTGTGTTTGATGTTAAATGCTAAGCTTTCATTGTCTCTGACAAAAACATTGGGGTTCATATCAAGCTTGTCTTGTTAGCAGAAGGAATACATGTATTATATATTCCTCGTTGAAATTCCTAATATTTTGTCAAAGCTTTAGCACTTCTCCCCAGAAAGTGTTCTGAGATGTTGAAGGGAAGATAATTAAGCTGAAGGCTCTTTCTTGATTTATTTGGGTTTATAGAGTTCCATTTGTTTCATAACTAGGAAGACTTTTTATGCCTACCAATGCATTCTCGGATGATAAAAGGCTATCAGTTGAAACTCAAAATGTTAAGTCTTTATCCTCTCATTGGGTGTCCTTGATTCATCAAAGCAATATTTTCGTGTGATATTCCTTGCTTGTATTACCCACAAGCTACGAAAAAAAGTTGGCAATTTTCGACTGCAAATGATAGAACTTTTCTGTGAAAATGTCAACTTTCTGCCTGGCTACATTATTCATAGTTGCAAATGGGGCTAGTGTGGTTAATCAAATCAAGTCACATAAAAGAATTTCTTCTGAAGGCAATGTTAGTGGTGGATCTCACAGAATCAGAGAATTACCCTGGGCAGAGTTTTCTGGCTGAATAAAACTGTCGAATCTGTTCTGGGAGTGAAGATATGGATGGTATACATCCATACTACAGATGTATGTACAGAACTACAGCGGGTTCAAGGTTTGGCAGACAGTGCACCGATGATCATCCTCTTTCTCCCACCCCCCAAAATCCTATAACTTACGCTGTAAGTCAAGTGCCTGAATGTTCTGCTGAGGAATCATGAGTCATGGGTTCTTCATTCAGGACCAATGGATAAATTTGTGTGAGGATGCCTACCCGCCCCGACAACCAACACCAAATCTTCATGCAGAATTCTGTATGTAAATACACATTTTCTTGGGAGACCATTCAGAGCATTAATCTGATTCTGAAAGGAGCCTATGAAGGTTATGAAGTACTTTTTTAATGCCTGGGGATTATCAGTTACCCCCTCTCCCCAAAAAACACCCCTCAGGCACTTCTGCCAAATTTGATGTATTGCCCTTTCCTGCTAGTCCATACATATGGGATCGAGAGGAAAGGTGGTTGGGTTCCCCTGTCCTGATGGTGCTTAACCTTTGTGGGGTGCCGTGGATAACTTTGAGCATCTAAAGAACACTGTGGATTCCCTGCCCAGAAAACATTTACATCTACCAAATTGGAGTGACGTTGGAGGACATTCATGGACGCTGTCCTGAAATTGCTTTTTGAACTCTTGGGTCAAGACTGCTGGTTGAGTCCCTTTAAAGAGCACAAAATCATCATGCTTAGAAGACCAAGAAGGGTGATGTTGTGTCCACCCACAATGTTGGTGGGATTCCACTCTCCGATATGGGGATTTCTGGTTCTCAAGCATGTGTGGCTCTCTCATCTCGTATATTTTTCTTCTATATTTTCAAATTATAAATTTTGACAGCAGGGTTAGACCAGAGGCAATTCTTATTTTCTACTGTCTGGATAATTTGGATCTGCCGTGTAGACATTGTATCTTTATTAGTTACTTCCTCTATAGGGTGCTGTAAAAAGGCTTGCAATGGTGGGAAACCCTCTGCAGACTCCTTTTGACGAAGTAGAGCGCCCTTTTGTAATGTAAATTCATTTCCTATGGCTTAATTTTTAGATATCAGATTTTCATAAAATTAGGCCTAAGGATTCCTTTGAAAGCCTTTTTGTCAAATCGACCCAGTGGCCATTTCTAACAGCAATTTGTTTATTATGTGAATCAATCTCATGCTCAATATTCTTTTTTTTTTTTTTTTAAGATTTTATTTATTTATTTGACAGAGAGAGAGAGCAAGAGCGGGAACACAAGCAGGGGGAGTGGGAGAGGGAGAAGCAGGCTTCCCGCGGAGCAGGGAGCCTGATGCGGGGCTCAGTCCCAGGACCCTGGGATCGTGACCTGAGCCGAAGGCAGACGCTTAACGACTGAGCCACCCAGGCGCCCCTCATGCTCAATATTCTTAATATTTATAAAATAATGACTTTTTCTTTTACTTAGGGAACTCTGCATATTTACTTATGGCTCTAAATTTGGTCTATTTCCTGGGAGTATGAGTTGAAGCCCAAAATGAGAAACCTTTTCTTTTTTATTCTGATCGAGACCCTATCTGCCATTTACTAGACTGAAGTACTTACCGGGAAGAGAGAAGTTCCCTCCCTCAGCCCAATTTTTAATCTAAGATACCGTCTGGCATGCAGTAGGTGCTCAAAATGTACATTGGATAAATGGATAGATGACTATGCTTTAAATCTTATATCTGGAGGCAGCAGAACGTAATGGTAGGAGTCTTGCTGACCTGTACTTGAACCCTGGATCCCCAATTTAAAAAAAAATTATAAAATCCCTACTTCTCAAGGATATTATGGGATTTAATAATATACTGAATTTCAGGTTCTTAAGACAATGTCTGGCACAATAAAGTATTTGATAAATGATAGCATTATTAAAGTCTCAGCCCTTACGTTAAGATATCCTAGACTTTAGTAATTTATAAACCAACATCACAATTTTTGCCATATCAGTAACTCCCTATTTTTTAATTTACTTAATATTTTTCTTTAAATTAACTGCCTCTTTTTTTTTTTTTTTTACCTAACTTGATCTAATAGAAAATTGTATTTCACTACTATAAATGGAAAACCTGTATCACTTGCTATAAGGAACAGTGGAGATAAATACATAATTCTTAAAATTAAAAAAAACCTGTTTATCCCTGTACCACCTAAGGTTGACTTGAGTACACCACACTTAAGTCATTTCCTTCGAGGCTTCTCTCTTGGGCAACAGCCCAGCCTAGCTTATTGATAGCAAAGAGACCTGCTCAGGCTGTGGCAAGCCTCACGTCAGCAGCAGGCTGGGAAGGGTTGGAAGCAGTTACAGTGAACTAATCTATAGGCTCAGAAGTGTAACTGCCACACAGATGTGAGGTCTGAAAATAACCCACCACACACCTGCCCTTGCTGGGTGTCCGTTACGCGTTAATTGAGCACCAGTAGATGAGATGCAGTAGGAAGAGTAAGAATAAAGACATGAATCTTACCTCTGAGATGCCCAGACTCTTGTGAATGGTTTAATACTCAGCCCGGGATTGGGGTCGCAAACTTAAGAATCGCAACTCTGGGCAGTTGTGGAACATGGGTCCCAGGGGGTGAGGAAAAGGGTAATTGTTATTACCCTCAACTGGCCCCAAACAGTGATTGTGTAACCTTGCAAAACTGAGTCCTGGGTAAAATTTGTCTCTTTAGAAATGCACCTAGTCAAAGGTGATTTGCTGAGGCTGCATCCTTCAGGTTGTCTAGATTAGAACAACCTCCTTGCCCCAGGGTTGTGTTCAAGCCAAGCAGAAGAAAATAGACCCTGTTCTGAAAGGGAGTGTACTTCAGTGGCACACGAAAAACAAAAGTGAAGGCTCACATCTGTGTTGTGTTGCATAATTGATAAAAGCTGAGGAAGCACCACTGGAGACAGGCTCCTCGTCCATACTACTCTCCCAATCGTTCAGATACGGGCAGCACGTTTGAGGAGGCACGTCGGTACTCAGAACGTTGCATGTGGTTTGAGAAATGGGTCCGAATGTGTTTGCCAGACAATTTGATTCCAACCGTGTACCGAAGACCATCCTCAATCTGACTGTGCTCTACCCCGTTACGCTGAGAAAGAAAAAGATAATTCCGCCGAGCGTTGCGCCGTTGGCTAGAAACACCACAGTTCTGAATACAAATATTTCTAACGGTAAACGAATCATTAAAGGAAGAGTAGCATAAAATATATAACAAATGAACTCCCGAGGTTTGGAATAGAATACATTTTACCATCCATGAGCAGGACCTTAATTCGTCAACCAAAATATTAGTTGTCCGTTGAAGTCGCCAAAAAACATTTATGGTCTTAGAGTAAATGACTGGTAATTAGGACTTACAAGCTATAAATACAGAGCAGGGATTTGGTGATATCATAATAAACCACGAGAGAAGCTAGAGTGGTTTCTAATGTTAGTAGAACCTTGAGAAATATTTAGATCCATGTTCTCAGCGCCACAGTTGGGTTTTTTTTTTTTAAATTGGGAGGTGGGGTTTTATCAAAAAGTGTGCCACTCTTTTCCATCAGAGTCAGTGGGAGTATAGACTGTTGAGAGGAAGTTAGGTCCTTGGTTTGTATAACGCCTGAATCTTTTAACAAACAATATATACTTAGAGAAAAATAAAATTATTCCCCCATTCCTGTCTCAGTTCCCTCACTTCAGATCCCTTTCCTTTGAATGAGTTCTGTATAAATGAAAAAAGACAACAATGGAAAGTTCCTGGGCCTCTCAGCTCCTCGTCCCCAGTTTGGCTGGTTTATCCGCTATTTCAGATTGTAAGAAGTAAAGCATTCATCATTCCAGCTCTGGACTTTGTTTCCCTCTCTTTTTCCCTGCCGGTCGGCTGACTCTGGAGACATGACAGGGGTGCTGACCCACACCTCTGTCCTGGCTTCCCTCACTCAGAGTGAGGGTGTGAGGGTGGGAGGGTACCAGCTAGGCCACGTCCAGAAACGAAGTGATGGGCATGGATGATATCAGTGGGGCATCTTAGTGAAAGATCCAGACCAACAGCTGATCTCCTACGGGCCAGTGTCAGTGCCCTGCAGGACCAACCCCGCAGAGCATCGTATATTTGAGCAAGGAGCAAGACAGTTCTTTGTAAAGTACGTTAGTCGCACAGAAAGTTCCATGGAAATGCGGGCCAAGTGGTGTTTGGGGCTGTGGAGAGTTGCTTGCTGCATGATAGCTACACTCTTGGTTTCTGTAGCCCATTTCAGGAGATTTCAGGCATCCTGGACTAGGCATTTCTGTGTGCACGCACCACAACCATATCTAGCATGTGCAAGGCACTGGGGAAGAAATGTCCTGGACAGCCAACACACCTACCCTGATGTCATTAGCGATAGTTTTTTAACGGAGCTCACATGCAGGGACAGATGTTCTTTTTTTTTTTTTTTTAAAGATTTTATTTATTTATTTGACAGAGAGAGAGACAGCGAGAGAGGGAACACAAGCAGGAGGAGTGGGAGAGGGAGAAGCAGGCTTCCTGCCGAGCAGGGAGCCCGATGCGGGGCTCGATCCCAGGACCCCGGGATCATGACCTGAGCCGAAGGCAGATGCTTAACGACTGAGCCACCCAGGCGTCCCCGCAGGGACAGATGTTCTTGGTGTGAAACACAGTGCCAGGATCTGGCCCAGAGTAATTTTATTTTTACGTATGTCTGTGGTCCTCCGATCCCTTGTAGATTTGCGCCTTTCTTGAATTTGAAACCTGGAATCAAATCCAGAGTCCGGCTCACTGGAGGGTCAGAGTCACGGGTGAGAATCAGCACATGAACAGCTATTGGGCACATGGCAGGCCCCAGTCAGCATCCAGGGGCCCCCCAGTGTGGCCGGGGTTAACCCGTAGTGCCTGGACGGAGGGGGGTGTCACAAGGGAGGATCCAGGGATGTGGGGGAGGGGACAGGGAGCATCAAAGAGAGGGGGCTGGGGGCACTGGCTCTTTACTAACCAGCAAGGAAGTCCTCGGCCTCGTAAACTGGTGAGGCCATCGTGGGGCCTACCAGCCAACCGGGCAGCCCCTGCCTAGGGCGCTGGTCTCAGTGTGTAGCAGGGGGGCAAGAACGTGCCTAGATTCTGTTTGTAGCTTACTGAAAGCCCACCCTACAATGCTTAACTGAATAGTGCTCTTCAAAATGCACCGACTAAAAATAGTTTCATCTGCAGTGTGAACATAGTTTCGTATTTATACTAGCATCTGGCCTAAGGAATTGAAGACTCCATTCTTTAAATAGCTCCACTCCAGCTCTTGAATACTCTGAGAAGAAAATCTATCCCAGTCAAACACCTTGTTTACATAGCCATGTTTAAATGCAAACAAGCTCCCTTTTTAAAATGCAGAAGAATATTAATTTGGGAGTGATGGTGCTTTGGGGTAGTCTTTTGGGGGGGGGGAGGAAGAGGGGCTGACTAGAAAATGAATTTAAAAATATGTCCATTTAGTAAAAAATTTCTGAGACCTCTACTGTGTTAAAATTTTTGTATTTCCCTAAATTAGATTTGCAAACATGTAAATAGTATGTGTGAATTTGGGGTGCCTGCTTTACTGTCATATGTGAAACCAGCTAGAATGAAGGTCTTGGGAAGAAAAACTTACACTGCTGCTAATGCCCAACAATAATAGAAATATAAGCCTAGATACACTTTAACTTTTTCTACCAGCAAATGCTCTGGAGCCGGAAATCATTTGCCAGGAGGCAATGAATGTACTTTTGTTAGTCTTAGGGGGATACTAATGGTTAGTCCCCATGAAGAAAAATGTGAAAATAACACACTAAAAGTAAACATTACGAATGGATGGCTAATGATTAGCTGTTATAGTCCAAAGGGGCAGGGTATTTTTTTTTTATAGTTTTATGACCCTTGCCCAGCCTTTATTGAAAGAACATTGTATATTCAGAGTTACGTATTTCAAACTTCTACCTCCTTTGAACATCTCCTTAAAGATCATAGCACATATTCTCCGCCTTCATTTGTATGTTGTTGTAGGGAGAGGAGGATTTTAAATGAATACTGGTTTTAACATTATATTAAGGAAGAGGAACAGTTATTTTTAAAAATTCAGTTCATGAACCCACAGAGTGGGTTATAATAATAACTCTTCCTCCCATTATGAAAATTAAGTAAGGGCAGTAGGATTGTTCTGCTAGGTAGATGAGTTTGTACATGATCGCTACAGTGTCTTCAAGATAGAGCCCTGTCCTGAGTGAAGAGCTTTTGTGTACTTAGGCCTGTTCAGAGAAATAAAAATGTTAACAGGTTGCATTTTTTTTTTCCTTATTTAAAACAAAAATGGCTGTTTTTGAGTCCCTGGGGGCTCTAGTTTTACAACTTAGATTAACTACTTTAGTAAATAAAAGAATGTCGGTAGAATATTGCCCACTAAAATGTTAACATGTGGGTATTTGGAGAGTAGGAACATAAAAGCAACTTTTCAGTCATTGCTGTTGAAATTAGATTTGAGGCCATGGGTTGTTCTTCACGGTCTAGGAAAGTAAATGCTCCGGCTGAATGAAAACTAGGTATATTCTTTTCTCTGAGAAACACTGAAATGTCATAATTTAAGCACCACTTTCATTTTTCACCAGTGGAACTTTTCTAGATAAAAATCCAATCTAATTCTAAATCATCCTTTTAAAATGTTTTTTTTTTTTTTTCCCACTACAAATGTAATATGTTTTTTTATGGCAAAAAGTAAAGATACGTGAAAAGAAAAAATAAAAATCATTCATAGTCCCAAGACCCAGAGGGTTCTACCACTGGTAACAGTTTAATTCCAATTTACTATATTTCTTAATCCCAAAATGCCACCGCTTGTAAAGATGCACCCCTGATTTCACAACAGCTTTTGAGGAACAAGAAACAATTTCATTGCAGTTTTTAGATATGTACTGATTTCAGAAAATTAGTAAGTTGTGAAGGGAAACAAGGAGTGCATTTGAGAATTGGTTTTAAAAGGCCCAGCTGTGACCCTCCTTTTCCCAAGAAGCTATATTACCCCCAGGTTCCTAGCTCACAGTGAATCCTGCCCTAGTCTGAAACCCTTAGAATTGTAAGGAACCTCAACAGTTCCATCTAATCTGACAGTAATCCTTCCATTGATCTTCCAGTGATGCTGACTTTACTTACCTATACAACCATGGATTTTTTTTTTTTTTTTTATGTGCTTTGAATTTTAGAAAGTGCTTTGTTTTTATATTGGACCAAATAGTATGTCCCACCACATTTTTCCATTGGGACTGATTTCCTTAAGAAACCCCACAAGAGAGGGTATACATCTTTTCCCACCAGAAGTCCTTTAGATATTTTAAAGGCAATTGCCATATTGCTTTCAAGAGCTCCTGAAGTTTTACTGGTTCTTCTGACATCTTCTGATTTCTTGGTTAAACATCCCTGGTGCTTTCAACCTAGAATAATTCCTTATGCTCCTGTTGATGTGCTTCAGTTAATCAGTGCTTGTTTAAAAACAGTGTCCGCGGACTATATACGTTGTCTAACCAATGTGGTGTAAAATAAGACCATTACATTCTTTATTCTGGACCTATATTTCCATGAATTCTGCCCAATGTTTTATTGTTTCTTCCTAGCACTGTTTTCTTTTGACTCCTACAGAAATGATGTTTAGCTAAGAAAATTGGGTCTTTTTCATATGAAATGTTAAGAAGGACCACCACCATCCTGTTCTTATACAATATATTTTTTCTTTTTTGAAACTAAATGTGAGACTGCATTCTCCCTTATTACATTTGGCATTATTTGATTTCAGCCACTTTTTAGCCCTTTAAGAGCTGAATATATGTTTGGATCATACCTTTGGTTCTCATATATTTGGATCATATCTTCCCACTGTATCATCTGCAAGTTTTTTGTTTTTTGTTTTTTGTTTTACTCAAGTAGTTGACTAAAACAAGTATCCAGCAAATAAACACAAGCCATTCTTATTGTTTAGCTGTGACCACATTCCTACGTGAATTTCTTTCTGAGGTGTATCTTCCTAACTTGACTCCAAGTGTCTTACAGGAAGAAGCTTGTCTTACTAGTCAATATTTGGATCTTCCAGAGCTCCTAGTTCAGAGTCAATTTTTGATGGATCTGTTGGCCATTAGTGAATTTTATGTCTACCTCCCCTTACCTTCCGCCAACACCACAATTCTTGGTACATGAACAAAAGGGAAATTAAGTGGTGTGAAACAACACAGTGGACCTCGGTGGAGATAGTTCACCCAGTGTCATGTATCCTAACACAGAAGAGTCCTTTTTCTCATCCATATGTTTTCTTATAGAATGATAAACCGAGCTGGTTGATGGATAAAGCCTCATCTTTCAGCTAGATGATTTATTGTATAGACAAACTGCCCAAACATTTAACTCAGTTTTTCCTTTTCTAAGCAGATGTTCTGCTAGAATGTAGACACAGCTTCCACAGATACCTTTCTGGCCTGTGACTGTTAATATCTTTGTTAATATATGTGCCATTTACAACAGAAGAATGATACTGGCATTTTATTCTGACAGTGTTGGAGGCATGGCTCGATGTAATAAAAGGAGCAGCCCAAGCCCATGGAGCAGCTCGTGTAACCTTCTGGTTGGGATATGCTTGTTGTATTCATGCAGATAACCATCTGTTTGTACATTCTTATACTGACTTATTCATTGCTTAAGTCATTAAACACTTAAGAGTCTTTTGTGCTCAGGCTCTGTTAGTCTTTAGCTTTCCGGGAAGATTTGTGAAAATATTAATTTTTTTATTGTATGGCAGTATTGGGGATGGATCATTTCATAAAAATTACTTAGGTTAGCATTTGAGGGTACACAAATATACATAATCTAATAATGTTCAATAATATTCATCATCATCATAAATTTAACACTGTAAGCCAGTACACACACACAAATATTTATATTCCATTAATGTATATGTGTGTATATATATATAGTTATATCTGTATTTGAACCTGTATTTTCACCATACCTTGCTTAACACTACTATGAAAATGCTCTAGCATTTTCTTTTCTGTTATGTTCTATTTCATTTCTTTAAAATGATGATTGTAACCCACCTAACTAGGTTTTATAATCCTACTAATAGGCTGAAATCCTCTGTTTAAATAACACTGACCCAGAAGTGCTTGTTTTGCACAATGTCTTCTTTCTGGTTAAGACACTATTTCCAGACTGAACTGCTTATGGATCTGAATTTGGTCAACTGTTATCTAGGTCCTCCCATCCCCATAACAATCCCTACGGAACTTGTGCTTCTTTTCCAAAGTCTAGAAAGGAACCCTTCCAAGGTATCCTACTTCTAAGGCACCATTACTCATATAGTTCTTTGATAATCTAATTATATTGCTATAGTATATTGATAATCTAATATACAATATTGTCATAAGTAATTAAACTGCCCATATCTAAAGTAAAAAGAAAACCGTACATCATTGTCTTTTATGACACAGTGCCCTTGATTTTTCAAAACATGTGGGTAAGTTTGCTGTTCTTCATATAAAATATGTTTAGAGAATCCATCTTTTAGGCATTGTCTGAATTGGTGTGTGACTCCTTGGTGGAGAAAAAGCAATAATTTCCTGCTTCTTCGCCTTGGACCTAAGAGAAACTGCTTTCAACATCCCAAAGACAAAGAAAAGCTTCTATTTATAGGCTTCATGTGGTTTCTAAAGTTTTAACCAAAGTGAATAGAACAATAATAAATTGCTTTCACATTTCTGCCCATAGAATTGTTTATTTAGCATTTTCTGTAAAACAAGAGACCTTCCATCCTCATGAAAAAACTGTATTTTGATTGCCTGGGAGATTTGAAATGATTTCTAATCTTGCCACAACTGTCTTCTGCTGTATAAATGAAATGTTTCATTTTCAAAGAGACTGTCAGGATATTCTGAAGACAGTTCCTTCCCTACTCTGCACAGCAACCCCCCCCCCACCACCACCAAATAAAGTGCTTTGCTTTGGATTTTTTAAGAGAACAATGGCATTATATCATATATTGGAAGATACGGTTTTTAGCGGGTCCTAAGATGCTTATTTTCGACCAGTTTTTTGTTATTGTTGTTTCATGACATTGCTCCTAAGATTCACTAATTACCAAGAGTTGCCAGTTTTGTGGGGTGGTCAAACGGGACAGTAGCCCTTTGTATACGGAGCAAGAATTGCTAAAATATTGTATGTATGCAAACAGCTAGCTCTTTTTTTAAGTATGGAGGGTGGTGGTCAGGGCAATAAGTATCCACAACAAAACTCCCTTCCTTTGTTGAAATAGGCAGGCCTTTTCTTGATAGCTAGACAAACCACATCAAGGGACTGCCATTTTATCAGGGTGTTGAAGAGGACTGAGTTGAGCTTATCAACCAACTTCCTGACCTTAGGGCTTAGGATTTTCAAATTATTTATATTCTCATATACCCTGCTGATCTCTAGACCTGCCTGGAGTGTGAAAGAGGCTCAGTTTTGTTTGTTTGTTTTGAGGTTCAGTTTTTAATGGCACTTGACCCAACCAGTTTTCACTCCAGAATCATAGTGTTCTATTATCCCACAATCAGAATAAATTGACGTTTCAATTTACTAAGTGCTTTAGTTGTGTTTAGAAATAGCCCATAAGGTAATTCTTTTAGATTTTTTTTTTTGCCCTAAGTTTCTAGATTTCCATGCTAAATTACCTGACTGATATATTTAATAAGGAGAGTTTTTCATAATTACCCTTAAAGAAGTGGAAAAAGTCAAGTTTAAAGCATACACTCTAATGCCATTACCAGAAAAGTGACTAACATCCAAGCAGAGAAAAATAGTTAGCCAGCCCACTAATTACCTTAATATATATAATCAGGTCTCCAAGCTGCACTTAATCAATATCTTCTGCCTTGATTAGCCATTTTGAAATACTTGAAACCCTGACATGTAATATGAAATTCAGTCATACTTATAAATGGTGATAGCTTTTATTTACTTAGAGTCAACAGTTGATGAAAAAGCTCTTACTTAAATAAATTGGCTTTGAGAACAAGGATACAAACAGAAACATAATTCATTCATTTTATAATTGTTCCTTTCTGCTGTGGACATTAGCCCTTGGCATCTGGTCTTTAACCATAATCTATGGCTAGATATATCCAGGGAACGGGAGGCATGCGAAGGTGAATTCAAATTGGATAACGCTTGAGAATTCCAGTTTAAACAAGCTGACTGGAATCTAAAACACACTGTAATATGGACAAAAGAATTGTTATTATAGATTAAATATATGTCGAAGATATAGAAGGGTTATTGTGTCTGTTTCAGATGTAATTTCATGCCTGAGAATTTACATTGAAGGAAAAATGGTCTGGATCCCATTAGCAAAAGGCCCTGTTTTGCTGTCAGTTTAATTAAATGGAAACCTCTGGCAAGAGCGCTCAGGAGGTTGATAGAAGCAATACTATTTTGTATGTTGGAACAGGAAACTGTTAGGTCTTCCAGTTTGAAAAGGATACAAGAATGAAACCTGTGATTCATTTTTGTTTACAAACTCCCTCCTAGTTTACAATGACCTAAGTGATAAATTAACTACAATAAGTTATACATAGTGTGCAGGACAATGGCTTGATCCCAAGATATGAAATGCTAATCTCTGATGAAGAAGGTAGAACTTAGTTAAATGTGACTTTCCCCTAAACAATGCATTCTTCAACAAAAGTAATTGTTTCCTTTGGTTTATTTTTCTGTAAATAGATTGAGTTGAGAAGGGGGAAGGGTGTTCAGTTTGCTTTTAAAGAGTGTGTCCGTGTGTGTGTGTCCATGTGTGTGTCCGTGTGTGTGTGTTTGTGTGTGTGTAGCAAAAGAAAGAGAAGAAAAACAACACAAAAGAAGAAAGGGGGAAAAGAGTAAAAGAGAGACCCTGAAACAGTGATTTATCTGTTAAGTGTGTTTGGCATCCTGCCTTTTGGCTGGAATTTTTGAGAGAAACATATTTGGTTTACTTTAATGGGCAAAAGCTCTGAACCTCATTTGTAGAAAAAAAGAGCATGTTTTCTTTTCCCTTTTTCAGTTCAGTTTATTATATCTTGACATTCTGTCTTGTAATTGAATAGTAATTCTGAATTTAGAGCTGGAGAAGAAGAAAATTTAAGTGGGTCCTCCTCCCCTCCCCCTCCCCCCTCCTCTCCCTCCTTCCCCCCTCCTTTCCCCCTTCCTCTCTCCTTCCCTCATTCTCTCCCTCTTTCTCCTTACATTTCAGAGAAAAGGACTAGCTTATCCCAAAGTTTTATCTCCTTTCACAGGCACCCTTAGGACTGGCACCAAAACTGATTAATTTCACTGAAACTGTGTAGCTGTCTTTGTAGCTTGGACTGTGCTGGGGGTTGTTGACATGTTTGTGTCTATTCTAATAACATGAAGTCAGTATATGTTAGTAGAAGGAAATTTTCAATCTCAGTTTAAAAAAGGTAATCAGTGAACATATTCTATATCATACTGTCATGGTGGATTCATGACATTATGCATTTAGCAAAGCTCTCATACAATATACAGAATGAACCCTAATGTAAACTATGGATGTGATTAATAATAATGTATCAATATATTGGTTCATCAGTTTTAACAAAGGTACCACACTAATGCAAGATGTTTTAAATATATATTTTGCAGGAAGATACTAGCAGCAAAAAAGAAGAAAAGGGTATATAAGTAGTATGCAAACCAAAATCCAGTTTTTCCCTCTTAGTTTGGTATTGCTATTTTATCACTATTATTAACTAAATGTCTTTATTGGATTGTCATTCCCTTAATAAATATGATGAGGGGAAATTATCAGAGTTACAAAAAACATAAGTTGGGTATATTATTTCAAAAAGGTTTGATCAAATATTTGAACCATCCAACATTGGAGGATTTATATGGGGTCATTTTCTCTCTCCGTGTCCACATTTATTTTCTTCATCTCTTTTAATTGTGCTTATTTTCTTATAACAAAAGTATTCCATGCTTGGGGCGCCTGGGTTGCTCAGTCAGTTAAGCGTCTGACTCTTGATCTCTGCTCAGGTCTTCATCTCAGGGTTGTGAGTTCAAGCCCCGTGTTGCACTCCACGCTGAGCGTGGGACCTGCTTAAAAAAAAAAAAAAAAAAGTAATGGATATTTATCATGTTAAGATGATATAAAGAAATAGAAAAAAAATTAATCACCCATAATACCACCATGCTGAAATAACTACTGGTAATATTTATTGTCGCTCATTCTAGTCTTTTTTCCTCTGCCTATATATGAGCTTTGGTTTTTTTAAATTTATACTGTATCTTCAGTTTCATATCTCTTTTCTTATTTAATGTGGTCTTTTATACACAAAAGATATTCATCGGCAGTATCATTTTTACTAATGGATTCCACTGTATTCCATTATACGGAAGTACCATAATTTGTCTGTCTCTTCTCCTATTGTTGGACTTTGGAGTTTTTTTTCCTAGCTTTTGACTATTATAAGCAGTGCTCTTGTGAACATCCTTGAAGTTATATCATTCTTTGTATTCTTGATTATTTCCTCATGACAAATTCCTAGAAATGGAGCTTGTGAGGTCAAATGTCGAAGCAGAATTCAGAGGCTTTTGCTAGGTGTTGGTTCAATTGTAAAGAACATCTTCAGTAGAATCAGGATATCTTGTACACTGAAAATCCCTCAATGCTTGGAATTGTTGAAGCCAATGTAAAATGAAAAACATGTTATCAAATTTCAAGAGAAGTTGGGCAAATTTAGATATAGCCAATCTTGGGCAGATTTGTACTTTGTGTGTAGTACATGTTTCTTTACCCAGAATTCTATCTCTAGTTCTTGCGTTGTGATTTGGAAAGATATCCCAACTCCTAAGAGTGTTCCTAACCATTCCCTTCTCCACCTGCCAGAACTTCCTACAATGTCCCTTTGGGGGCTTATGTTTGCACTAAGCTTTCTATGGAAGAGACACACCTCCCCCCCCCCCCCCCCCCCCGCCTTTTAGAACATTCTAGCTCCATGTCGTTTGTTTGTGTGTGTGTGTGTGTGGTATGTATGTGGTGTGTGTGAGGGTGTGTGGTCTGTGTGTGTGTATGGGGAGGAAGGCTTCATCCCCATTCTCTCTGCGCTCTCCTCCTCACAGGTGAATATAGGGGACTTGCATTAGAGAACTAGCCAGTGATAGGCTGGGACATCTGTGAAAGGGTTAAGCGGAAAGACTGTTACAGCCAATGAGCGTTTATCCTCATGATGTCACAATGGTGATATCAGAGGCTCCAGGGAATTGATTATGAAATTACTCAGAACTGGAAACATTCATTCCACTCTTAGTAGCTTTTTTGAGTGTGACAAAAACCAGGATAAATTAAAGTTTTGATAAAATAGGGCTGTATATGTTGCTCTAGGTTCATGAAGATCATTATTTTGAGTACAGTTAAATTAACACACGGGCACACACACACACAACTCACACACACACACACACACCAGATGCCAGTGTGAAAAAGGGGAGGGGGAAGCTTTTAATCTTTGTTATTGATTTTCTGTGTGTACAGTTTTATCTAAAGAGTATGGTTTACCAGCTATTGTGGGGTTGGGCTTTCAGGCCAATAAAAAGCTTTGGTCCTTAGAAAATAAAATGAGATATTCAGGCAGCTAGTTTATTTTAATTTCTTTTCTTTTCCACTTCATGACAGTATTTCAAATAATTAGGTTGATTTATGATTACAGATAGTTTTAAGATGTAGGACGCTTTAACAATGCAGTGCCAGTTTATTGTATCTGGCTTTATCCAATTATAAAATTGAGTTTAGTCATGTAATGATTCTCTAACTAAAATATCAATCACAGTGCATGGACTTTTCCGATGTATATACTGCGAGGCTATTTTAAGCTTCTCTTCAAGGCGCCCTCACATCTGAATATGCTTACTTGGCTTTTACTCTTTAACATGTAAGAACACATGAAACTTTGGCTACATTTAGCCTCCCGAGTCTAATGCACATGCTTGGTGACAGCAAAGGGGGAGGTTTTGACGACGAGCAGAATATGATAGACTAGAGTAATTATTTCCACGAGAAAATGAGCATCCTACGTTATTTGTACAAATAACACAAAGTGATTATTTGGCTGTGCCATTGTAATGAAACAATAAAGATCATATTTAATTTAAAACAGTATCCCCCAGGGTCTTCTTTTTTATTCAGAGCATTTTTGGCTACTAAAACAAACATGATTTGCTGCTATGCTTAGCAACAGCAATTCTAAAGGAGAGCGGAGGGAGGGAGAGAGAGACTGGGAGAGGGAGAGAGAAGGGAGAGAAGCACATCTTTTCCTCTCTCTCCTTTAACTCTAGTATTCCAGAAATCATGATAAGGGCATACGGAACAGGAACGTTGAAATGAGTTGCTTATTGAAATAAGTTGCTTATTGCACTATTCTTTCCATATTGTTCATATAACCATTTATTTACAATAATTTGAGTAATCTCAGAGTTCCTCCTAAAGGCTTTTTTTGGCCTGGATAAAAAGTGCAGCTTTAAGATATTTCTCCTAAAATAAATTTGAGACGGTCTCATTTATAGTCAGCAGTGCCTTGATTACTTGCAGACACACTGGAAATTTACATGCGCTTTTCTCCTTTATAAAACACTGATCTGTTCATATCATTAGTTCCCTCATGACTAGCTCTTGGCTGCTTGCCAAGCGGTCTAAATCTGTAGTTGTAAATCGTGAGTTGAAATAGCAGAAAGTGGATTTGTAACTTAAAAAGTGTAAACAGTTTGGAAAATGAAGTAATTTTGGAGTATGATTGATTGCCTTGTGATTGTACTTTAAATTAGCCTGGGGTTTGGGGGGCAGATATGTGCTCTAACTGCTTATTATACATTTTCAGTTTTCGAAGGAATAATAGCATTGTTGGTCGGCTTTTAAACAATGTATGCATCTCCTGGAGTGACCTTTTAGGAAATGAATAGTTTTATTGTGTGTCCATTACTTTGCCTGAAACAACATTTTTGAGTTATTAATTTGACTTGTTCTATAAATAAAGAATTCAAAATGCAAAGCAGCTGTGCAACCCAGAGCACAGTATATCATGACTGTGCTTTAAGAACCACTGTTTGAGATTGATAATCCACAGAACAAACGGTTTCTTGGGTGATAAATTAATAATGTTTTCTGGAGCCTATGGTTACCGAAGATTAGTCCTTTGATACGGCAGAAGCCAAAATTTATTAAGGAGAACAATCGATTCGTTGGCCTTCTGGGGCACTGGAAGCATAGGTCTGCTTTTGTGAAGGGATCTCTATTCATTTAACGGCATAGATAGAAAGCAGGAATAGCCCAGTGGGTCATTTCTGGGCAAAATATAGCAGCTGTGATAGGCAGAAAGCCCTGGAGTCAGAACACCTGAGCCCAGGTATCTCTTACCCTGATTTGCCAACTGAGTTATTAGGCAGGACAGCGAGGCTCCATTCCTCTTTCTCCCCCACCAATAAAATGGGTATAAGAGCTTCAACCTTGCAAAATCGTTGTAAGATTCAAATGAGACAAGCTGGGGAAGGATTTTATAAACGTAGAATGCCATGTATTTCGTATCGTCATCACCAACGTCATCATTATTTTTATCGCGATTGTGTTACTATTACACTAGCTTTGGGAACTTGGCCTGTTAATACCGTGAATGGCCCACGGATACAAGTTGTGAGCAACAGTCTCAATCACTCTTTGCTTCCATGAGGGAGAGGTCTAGGAATAGTTGTTTTGTGCTAACACTAGAATTCTAGTTTTTGTTTATGGAAACAGTTTTCCCAATATAGCCCTTTCCTTGTATTTTTTTACTTCTTCGTCAAACTCAACATTTCTTGGGGACCACATTTTGTTCCCATGTTTAGAGATGAAGAATCTCAGTTCCTTAAGCGATTGTTAGAGCTTTTACTCCATGTCAGGAAGAGCCTGCGGTAGGCATCAGGGACACAGAGGAGAAAGGAGGGTTCTCTTTGCCTTTGCAAGTGGTCGAACCTCGGCAGCACTTTCCAATAGGACTTTCTGTGGTGATGGACCTGTTCTGTGTCTGTGCCTTCCAGTAAGGGACCCCCCAGTCACATGTGGCTGGTGACCGCCTGAAATATGATTAGTGTGACCGAGAAACTGACATTAAGCATTTTAAATTTTCTTTGATTTTAATTCCGTCAACTTTAGCTACCCGTGGCTGGCAGCTATTCTATTGGACAGCCCTGATCCAGAATAAAGATTTGCTAGTTTAATTGCCAGGTTGGGAAGTACACCTAAATATTTTGGAAGCACATGGTTATCCATGTTTCTATTCTCCTTAATGAGACACAGTGCCAAAGCTCAAAACATTGGCATTTAGATAATGCCATTGGACAAAATGGATGAATTGCTTTTTAGTGTGTTGTCGAAACAGGGAATTGGTGCGTATAGGTAGGGAAAATGCACAAAATACTTCCATCAGGGCCTAAACCCTGAGCAGGCAAACGGTGGTGGTGCTGATACAGGATGCTGGCCGGGTAGAAACCCCAGCCAAGCCAGCTAGGGGTGTTTGACTGGCTGCCCTGGTGAGTGACGGCGATTTGGGGGCATCGGTGCCCAGCAGTCCTCTAAGTGTAGGATTTATGAACAGTGAACTACAGAGTAAAGAACTCCCTGCCCCACAGGGAAAATGTGGCAACTTCACATTTTCATTATGAGTTATCAAAATTCCTTCATATCCATGGAACATAAGAAACGTCCAAAGGTATTGGGTGTGAAATGCAGCCGTCCAAGACGGGGGACCACACAAATCATTTGGGGAGCACCCCGAGCGGCCAGAGCGCGCAGCGGCTGCTCGGCAGAAGGGTGAGGGGTGCTGCATCCGAAGCTCTGCAGCGTGGGGCGGCGGTGCATCTTTCCAAGTGATCTGGGTTCCTCAGAGTCCATGCTTAGTTCCTACGTGAGTGAGTTTCCTCTGGGAGAGGAAGCAGCTTTTGGCATTGTGGAGCCGTATTTAAATACTTGTGGTGAAAAGTCTAATATTAGAATGGGAACAGAGAGACTTTAGACATCATGAAATCCAATCTCCTTACTTTGTTTGTACTTTCGGACTCCAGCGTTCCGGGCTGAGCAGCGGAGGTCTCAGCAAGGACCTCGTAGAGTGGTTGGCCCAGTGGCACAGGGCTTGCTTTCCGCCCCGCCCCCGACACAGCTCTGACGTCATTTCCCACCTGGCACCGCGGCTCTCGCCCCGCCCCAGCCGGCGGGCAGCCAGGAGCGGGTCTCCTCCCCAGGCTTCTCGCGCGCACTGTGCAGGCCCGGCCGCTCCAAACTTGCCTTCCGCGCCCCAGGGCCTCGGCCGCCACGGGCTTGCCCTTTGTCCCCGAGTCCTGGCAGGCACAGCGCCCGGGGCCCACAGGACCTTTCTCGTTGCCCCCAAAAATGTTTCCAGAGGAGAACACAACTTTCTGGTCGAAGGAAATGTTTTCATATATAGTATCTATTTATTCGTCTTTATACCAACGCAGTCCTACCATGGGATATTTCTCATTTTCCGCGGGAGGCAGGGGCCGGGGAGGAAAATGCTACCTGGGGCTTTTGGAAGTCCTAATGCAGCGCTGCTTTCACGGGTCCCACCTTCCTTGGAAGGCCCCGTCCTTTATACAGAGAAGGCACCTGAAGGCCAGAGAAGGGCGCTAGTTTGCCCAAGATGACAAAGCCGGTGCCTGGTACGTCTCTCCCTTCTGAAGCTCCTTCTTTATAGGACATCAAGGAGATTTTGTCTTAAAACGATTTATTCTGGGGCTGGCTTTTCTAAACCGTAATGTGATTGTACTTTAATCAATAAAAAACGTCCTGTGGAACAACTGGGAGGGTGGGGGAGGAGAGAAGCGCAGCAAATGTGAATTGTTGTTTATTTGTCTCTCTTAAACAATGTTTCGCGTTAAAGCAGCGGCAAATGAAATGGATTGTATTACAACCTTTTTAGAAAAATAGCTGCTGATCTCATAAATTCATCGAACTTCCTGGTTCCAAAGGCCCCTCTTAAAATAATAGTAAGTGTCGCACACTCCGTAAAACCTGCCTCCAGGTAGCGGGCAGCGAGGGGATTATAATTCCAAAACCAGAATGGGCCCCTCCTGCCTCCTCCGAGGTGGCGGGTTCTGTGCCGACCCCGCCCAGGAAAGGGGAGGGTGATGGCTTCCTCCCAGGACTGTCTCCTGTCCTCCGTATTACATGATGCCTGGATCTCAAACGTCATCCCTCGGCTGATAGTTCGCTCCTCTGG